>NW_018407700.1:342635-342897 GCF_002113885.1 Mizuhopecten yessoensis | reverse complement strand
CATATATAACCCATTTCTGTATCAGGCTCCATAGATAACCCATTTCTGTATCAGGCTCCATATATAACCCATTTCTGTATCAGGCTCCATATATAACCCATTTCTATATCAGGCTCCATATATAACCCATTTCTGTATCAGGCTCCATATATAACCTATTTCTATATCAGGCTCCATATATAACCCATTTCTATATCAGGATCCATATATAACCCATTTCTGTATCAGGCTCCATAGATAACCCATTTCTGTATCAGGCTCC
>NW_018407700.1:293281-342344 GCF_002113885.1 Mizuhopecten yessoensis | reverse complement strand
CATCAGATAAGTACAATTTCCTCTTTGCTGGGTACAATGGAAAGCTGTTAATTTTAGTGGAATTTAACGTATTTTTGGTGTTCGTTCAAAAAATCCATTTCAAAAACTAATTGTTCACTAGTAGCTAAAGCATTACAAAAACATTGTTATTAAAGGCAAAACCTTGTCTATGCTGTCAAGATTACTTCTTATGATTTGTTTGTTATTATTACATTTTGTTAACTGATTTTTTATTGCTTTTGCAATTCACACTTTATAAAAAACACTTAACCATCCAATTTATATTTATATGAGCTGTAAAGATTTATCAGGGTAACTAAAACTATAAGAAATCCCTTTAGCCTGCTTTTCTTTATTAACTAATGTTGGCAGCTTAAACTTGAAAAAGACTACTGATTCAGAATGGTTGAAAGAATTTTGACCACATTTAGCATGAGCATTTTGTAAGAAATGGGCCAAGTGAATTTGTGGTGTCAGAAATGAAGGCTGCCCCTTGGGGCAGAGAGGCAAGCCCAAAAATGGAAATGCGGTTTCCCAAAAATGGAAATGCGGTTTATATGGGTGAAGATATTTATTTGGTATGTAGTATTCCTGGACCATTGGAATTTAAATTGCTATAAAGGAAGAGTGTCTGCATGAGGTTAGACCCAAAATAGAAAAGGAGATTAGTCTTTCGAGTACAGGTACTATTCCTAAAATACAAATGTAGGGATTTTAACCTTATTTGTTATAGTGCATTATAAGGGCTGTATGAATTAAAGGAGATGACCTAATAAGGGCAATGGAACAGTCTATATTTCATATTCGTTTCCAAATGAATTTTTTTCTTCCAAACTTCTGAAAATTTATGTTTATTCTAATAACCTCTCTAGATTAATGATTACCGGATAATAATTCAGTTACTTCCCCTAGTTTGTGTTTATTATCTCCCCTGAATCCTACCAAATTCTGACTACTATCTGTTACAGTGGCCATCATTGGAGGGATTGCTGCTGCTGTTGCCCTGATACTACTGGTCTGTCTGGTAGCCATTGCTGTCCATTGTACAAGGTATGTATACAGGTCATCACCACGGAAACCAGTAGAGTGGAAATCCTTCTGTAAATGTTGCATGCTTGGAAATTGGAACAGCATTCAGGACAAAATTAATTGTCAAACAAAAATGAATTCAGGGATGATTTAAAGTTTGAACTGCTTGCGGATGTTGCTAACCTTTATTTAGTCTGTTAAGTATGGTAAGTAAACAAAGAGTTTTTAATTCTTCAATTTTATATAGTGGTTCCTTTGCTTTCACCATTGTTTAAAAACAAAATCAAAAATAGATTGTACTATTTTGGTGTGGTATAAAGAAGTCGTTACGAGCAAACATTTACGAACCAAAAGGTACAGATTTTGTTCATGTATTTTATCGATTTAAATTTCTGAAGAGGTGAATATTACATAACAAGATGTAAATTTGATTACAAGGGTATTGTACAACAGCTAATTGAGACCTGAATAAACCTAACACAGGGTTAATTGGCTTCTAATCACATCCCAAAATTCCCAGTCAACACGCTGCCTTCTAGTAAAAGAGAATTTAATTTAAAGAAAATAAACTGGATTTAAAAGAGATAACAAAATCAGCCAAAAACAGTTTTGTACCAGTTTTCACACCCTATCATTACTGCAGTGTTAATTTAAACAATACCTGCCCTGTACATTCTCAGAAACTGTGGATCACAAGGAAAATTGACCAGTTTTCAGCTGTTATAATTGAATTCTGTTTTTAGAATCGTGTTAATTGAAGTGTTTAACCACATAACCAGTACAAAAACTCAAGGTCTAGAAAAAATAAACCAAGAATTCTAAACTGGAAAATCCTAGGCATCGCTTCCCTTGAAATAATTTTAGTATGGCCACTGTATTGATGTTGAACAGTCCATTGTGGTTCTGTAGGTGATACAGGGTATAGTGTCTGTTAAATTAAATGTTTAGATGGAGGGGAAGCTGTTTTCAATCGGACAGGGAATACATCAAGTGGATTGGAGGATGTGGCTATTACAACCACCAGTTCCCTATAGCACTACTAACGTTCACCTTTTCAGCAAAGTCACCACATGTACATTTCTCCACAACAGGAACAAATGTTGGGATAACCATTTTCTTTTAATGTTTTCAAGTTTTTTTAAATGGAATCTGAAATCATTTGCCATAGACTAGGGATATACAAATTGGACCAATGACACACTTTTGATAATGAAATGGAAATGTGTATAGTTTCAGACATAAGTATATGGATGCATGTATTTTCATTTATGTTTTAGTTGATGTATTTAAAAAGTCACACTACATTATATATAACCAATTTCTTAAACTAAAAAGTAGCAAAGTTTTTTTGTAAGTGTTGCCCTGCCCTCACTGTAAAGTATATCCCCCAGTTTCCGTGGTGATAACCTTTGGCTGGGGAGATGTGTATCTGTCTGCCTTATCAGGAGTTAGACAAACACCCTGCTAACACAGACACCTGTAAGTGTGATGGAGGGCCAACCCAAACCCTACCACCCACTCCCACATCAATTGTGTCCAATTTGTAAGGAAGGTCAGGTTGAGATGATACCCTTTCACCTCTAACCCTGTTGAGGGATAGTGTTTTACGATCCTATCTCCCTTACATAAGAAACAGGAGCCTGAACTATGTTACAGGGTTGGAGTATCATAACATAACAGTAACGGTAACCAATGTTTGGATGTGAGGGATGGAATTACAAAGACATTGAAGACAACAGAACCTCCCATTATTTCTGAAGAGGTCAAATTCATGACTTTAAGGTCACTATTTTCATGGGAATTCTCTTGCACCCTGTACTACATCAGAGAAATGAGAAACTTGCAATATTTGAAAAGTAGTGCAGATTTCTGTTGTTTTATGTTTCTATTGTTTTCTAAGACAGAAACCAGAGAATGTTTTAGGTCATTGTGTTAAAAGGAAAACTACATGTACAGTTTCACCAAGCATAACAAAGGAAATATCAAATTTCAAACAACAATATTACACTTCCTTTTGTTAAAACTACTTTATAAAAAGGACCCCACATATTCCAAGTACAGGAAAGTAAAAACCGGGTAAAAAAACAGATCTTACATGTATTTATACTGGGTTTGTTTTGTCGACTTTGAAGTCAGTTGTTAAAACTTATAGACATATGTATAAAGACTAAAATATAGAATTAAAGTTTAAGAATTAACTATCAAATTTAAAACTTAAGTTTTAGAATTACACATAACAATCAAATGGGAGTTTAATTGATCTGTTGAGTAATTATTCTCAAAACAAGCAGATAACCGGTAAGACACCATGCAGGAAAAATGCAAGGATGTCATGTTGGTGAGCAGCTTTCTTCCATTAGTTTGGTGTAACATATACAGCAGTGTCACAACTGGAGACAGTTGGTTATTCTGCAGAGTGTAGTAGTGTAGTAGTGTAGACTCCTGACTGTAGTAGTGTAGACTCCTGACTGTAGTAGTGTAGACTCCTGACTGTAGTAGTGTAGACTCCTGACTGTAGTAGTGTAGANCTATACGGTCAGAATGTTAAATGTGACCTGATAACAAAGCTATACGGTCAGAATGTTAAATGTGACCTGATAACAAAGCTATACGGTCAGAATGTTAAATGTGACCTGATAACAAAGCTATACGGTCAGAATGTTAAATGTGACCTGATAACAAAGCTATACGGTCAGAATGTTAAATGTGACCTGATAACAAAGCTATACGGTCAGAATGTTAAATGTGACCTGATAACAAAGCTATACGGTCAGAATGTTAAATGTGACCTGATAACAAAGCTATACGGTCAGAATGTTAAATGTGACCTGATAACAAAGCTATACGGTCAGAATGTTAAATGTGACCTGATAACAAAGCTATACGGTCAGAATGTTAAATGTGACCTGATAACAAAGCTATACGGTCAGAATGTTAAATGTGACCTGATAACAAAGCTATACGGTCAGAATGTTAAATGTGACCTGATAACAAAGCTATACGGTCAGAATGTTAAATGTGACCTGATAACAAAGCTATACGGTCAGAATGTTAAATGTGACCTGATAACAAAGCTATACGGTCAGAATGTTAAATGTGACCTGATAACAAAGCTATACGGTCAGAATGTTAAATGTGACCTGATAACAAAGCTATACGGTCAGAATGTTAAATGTGACCTGATAACAAAGCTATACGGTCAGAATGTTAAATGTGACCTGATAACAAAGCTATACGGTCAGAATGTTAAATGTGACCTGATAACAAAGCTATACGGTCAGAATGTTAAATGTGACCTGATAACAAAGCTATACGGTCAGAATGTTAAATGTGACCTGATAACAAAGCTATACGGTCAGAATGTTAAATGTGACCTGATAACAAAGCTATACGGTCAGAATGTTAAATGTGACCTGATAACAAAGCTATACGGTCAGAATGTTAAATGTGACCTGATAACAAAGCTATACGGTCAGAATGTTAAATGTGACCTGATAACAAAGCTATACGGTCAGAATGTTAAATGTGACCTGATAACAAAGCTATACGGTCAGAATGTTAAATGTGACCTGATAACAAAGCTATACGGTCAGAATGTTAAATGTGACCTGATAACAAAGCTATACGGTCAGAATGTTAAATGTGACCTGATAACAAAGCTATACGGTCAGAATGTTAAATGTGACCTGATAACAAAGCTATAGGGTCAGAATGTTAAATGTGACCTGAAAACAAAGCTATAAGGTCAGAATGTTAAATGTGAATATGTGAGCTGATAGAATGTCATCTTGGTAACAGGCTGTCTGTCTGAACTCAGATTGAATGTCGTTTAAAGAGGTGATGGACAAGGTTCATTACACCAATCATCTCCCTCCATAGAGGTCAGGACAAGGTCAAATTACATCTCAGCTTCTTAAGTTATCTAGAAGGGCTGTGTCATTTCTAGTCTGTGTATATGTCTTTTCATACCAGTTTTCCAGTGAAACTAGATTTAAAGTACTGTCTGTAAAAGTATGTACACTGTAGATGAGATCATACATGTATAATGACTTTGTAATATTTATTTCTTTGAGTCTCCTCAGTTTTTTTATGTATTGTCATTGAACCTAAAATGGGCTATTTCATAGCTAACATTGACATATTTTATGCATATATTAAGTATCAATTCTAAAAATGTTTGTTTATTTTTCACAAAACAGATATGTGTACCATTCCTACTTTTACAAGTTGATATTTCCGACTCATGGTTCTATAAACAGAACACAAAACACCATCAGGGTCACATTGGTTCTTGGAAAGGTATAAGTGGGCAATACAACATACCATAATGGTAAAATTGGCCATAACCTGAAATCCTAAACGGGCGGTGAGACCACTGCTTTAAATGCTTTAAATTGCTGCAATATGTCAGTTCCCATAGAAATGGTTGGTTGGCAACTGTGTTGCTAGCATTTCCAATGTTGACGAGAGCTTTTTTTCAAAGTTGGTTAAAGCTGGAATTGACTATATAGGTTAAGCTTCATTTATAGGTCATGATTTCTGAAATTGCACTGATTTCCTCCTGTTAGGAATGTATGAACACTCCAGGACAAGCTCATCTGAGATAAGTTACAAAGAGATTTACACAGTAAGATTCAATCTCTTAACTGACAAGTAAAAAACATTTCATAGAACCTCCTGGCTCAGATTCAAATTAGAATAAAGAAATATGTATGCTCCTGCTCTACTTGTGGGGGACCCATATAGGTGCGTAAAGGTGTCAGTGAGATTAAGGCCTCTGGTAACACTATGTCTTAGGTGGTCACAAGACATAGGATAGGCCAAATCTTTATTATCTGCCCAGTAATTGTTCAGACAGGTATATACCTGATTCTATATCATATTCAATTAAATCTTTAATTTAATGATATTTTGTGAGGTTTTCGATGACATTTCATATGTATTTCAATTTGTTTTTAAATATTTTAATGTGGAATTGAACATTCTGACATTTTGTGCATTTAGACTAACTCCATTCTTCACCATTACATGGTGGCACTTACTGGCATATGGTGAAAGATCCAAATCTTAGATATAGAATAGAAAGTGTATTTAGTTTGTGGAGTACATCAATAAACAGCTGGGGTAGAGGAAAGGGGAGGAGAGGAGGCTGGGATTCACAAAATTGTATCCACCTGGTGATATGGACAATTTGTAGCAGTCCGTTCCACCACCTTAATCTTCTCACTCCAGCTTAGTATATTACACACCTGTTCAGATGTTCACAAAAAAGCAGATACTAAATGGTTGCCATGTTTACTACAGAAGGACCATGTCTCTATAATACCTTACCAATATTTATCATCTGAAGGTCAAGCATATATGCTTCACTGATCATTAGAACAAATATATAGGTACAGAGATAGACAGATCAAAGTTCACGACAATGGATCACCAGAAGTGTTTTTAACCATACAGTGATTCAGAAACAAAGATCCAAGTTACACCTCACAAGGACAATCTTCATTCTCATGATATCATTATCAATAAAAAAAAAAAAAAGGTCAACCTTGCAGTATATAGAAAAACAGAAACCTAGGTTTTGGATGTTGATACCACTGATGATGAGAAAAATTCTAAGTGTGACAATGGAAATAAAAGGTCAGGCGCTCATAACGCCATAACTGTTCAAAACAATGAATACTGGATTGTATTACTGTGGTGATATGTCATCTGACCAATGTCAGCTTTCTTCTGTTTGGGGGATGAAAAGGTCAAGGTAAATAAATAATACAAAAATACAGACTTTTTGTGAAACTTATATAAATTACAGTTTGTTAAGTACAGAAATTAAACTTGAAAGCTGAGGATGCACAGCATATCAAGGTGGGTTTTTTTTCAGAAAAAGATTGTACGGTTTAATATGAACTACCATTTTGTTCAATCAATAAACAGGCGTAAGTCCCTTACACAGAGTAATTCATAGCTATGTCATGTTATGTTATAGAAAAACTGTGTACTGAGTTTATAATAAAATAAACTATCTGTGCTATCACCTATGGAATGGATCTGGTAAGAATTAGGGGAGAGTCATTCCTAGCTATGACTTAGACAAATATATCCAAATGAATAGTATCTTCTATAATAGCTAGGTAATGTAATGTACATCCTAGCTAACTATGTGTAGCCTTTAGTGATTGATACAACTTTTTCCATTTTACTTTAATGTGGTACCTAGGTAATTAATTTCATTCTGAAGACTCCATAATTAGCTGTAAGATTCCTTAGTTGTGGCTCCTATCGCCCAGCCATAACTGTAACTATTTACCCATCATCATTCGCAATGATGTTATTAACCATTAGGGTAGATTTATAGTTTGGATGGTTCCATCTCAATTAAGGGTCTTGGAATATTATAAGGAGACAAATAAGGGTCCGAGGATAGTGTAGGGGACATTGAAGTGTCCATAGATATTGTGGGAAGACAGATATCTGACTGATTCTAAATGGTGTGAATTTGTACTTATTATGTTCACTAACTACGTATACAGTGTACAACATTGGGAAATCTAAGTATGAGTGTTAACCGTTACAGGCTTATCTCCCATTCCTTGTTATCAGATAGTTACTGCCAATACATCTCAAATTATGCATAAATTTGAAAACATTTGCCTGGAGCTGTGTGTTTCACATCAGAGTAATTGAATACAATGTAGCAGAATCTCAGAACGATGTCCTAATTATGTCTGGGTGTGTGCTGACTGCAATCCTTGTACAAACATATTACTTTAAATGTTCCTTATCAGCTAGGATATCAGACACGTGAAATAGTTCTGTTGGGTTCCGCTTTATTCCTTGTGGTAATAAGGTCGTTATGATGGTACAGAATCAGTTATCATTCTGTTACAAACTAGTGGTCATTACTTGTGTAAAAAATAACACCCTGGGTCTGTGACAGTAATGGATGTTTCTTTAGATGTGATGATTATTCATTGTTCCGTAAAATACAAGCATGGAATACATACAGTTGAGATAATGTGATCCAGATGTATATTGCATATTGACGGTGGACTAGAGCCACTAGCCCCACTGTGTAGTGGGTAGTGTGGAGGAAATGTCCACCTTTTCTATTTATAGTGCATGTATATCCAAATATTGAAGTGCTAATCTGTCTAACAAAATATTATATAAACACAGTGTTTCTTTAAGCCTTATTTACATTCAATGATAATTTTGTGTGTTTCAGAGTCAGAGAGCAGCGCCATCCCAAGTTGCCTGAAGTCATTCCATCACCAATGGTCCGCGGGAAATCTTACGATAGTGACGAGCCTGACGCTACCATACAGAGGTATAACTACGACGAGGAGCGCTACTGTTCCATTAAGAGGTCACCAATGAAAATGACCAAATACTCAGAATTTGATGGTGATTCTGACAAAAAATTGAAGGAGGCCTTTCTTGCACCTGATAATACTCCAGAGGATGATATGCACATAATGTCTAATGGGGCACCTCCTCGACCACCATCTCCTGACCCCGCCCTACTGGATGTTACCCCTCCACCAATGTACAATGGCGATTTGGAGAAATATTACACAATGAACCCACAGAAACCCAAGACAGAAATAGCAGAAATTAGAATAACATCTTCTTTACCTCACAGAGGGAAAACTAAAAAATCTGTGACATTTTCTCCAGTTGCTATGGTTACTCCTTTACCTTCAGGATCAGAGGAATCCATTGGCTCTGATGGAGACAGAAATTTAGCCAATGTGATAGACATTTACCAGAATTTACAGGGCAAGCAGGGCCCGAGGTCCCCAGACCTGAAGGAAGCGAAACATGTGATGATCTTGCCCCCTCCTCCTGACGAGAACAGCGTGCCAATAAACACTCCAGATCCTCTGGAACTGGCCGAAATGGAGGAATTATGGAAGACGCTGACAACCACCACCATGGATGAGGGTGCTTATGACAATATTGAGTATTTGCTGGCACAGAATAGGGCCAATAATCACTGTGAGGTCAATGGGGTCAAACCCAAAAGTTTTGAAACAGGTGTGTGACATTGAGTCTGCCTTCACCACACATATGTACATAGTACAATATCATTAAAAATAATTGTGTTGAGACTATAAACAGCAAACACAAACACTTGATCCTGTACGACCATTCTGTTTATCCCATCATAGTTTATGGTATATAAAGGGGCATAACCCCTATATCACTGCCCAGCTTAAATTTCTTTGTGCAATATTATTATATATTTCTTTTTAGTACTTAACTCAGGTTTAATTATTTATTGATAGCTATTTATGTATTTCTTTTTCTATAAAATTGTGGTTTTATCAGATGAAAGCTGAAGGACTTTCTAATAACTTTCATTTTAGTTATGTAAATGTATGATTTGGTGTTATATCAATTATTTACAGATCATGCTTTTATCATCTGGATAATCAAAATAAACTTGCTTATGAATGAAATAACCTTTCTTCTGAATCATAGCCATTATGGTATCACAAATGTTCTGTAAAAGTGTTTAATTCTTTGTATTCAGAATTCTCACCAGTTTTAAATACTTGAAGTCTGTTGATATTTTTCTCATCAAAATATATATGTAAAGTAGTGTTTTTAAGTACAATTTCTGAAAAAATTACAAACATACTAACTAATCTATTACATACAGAAATGTGTGCCTTTTTATATTGCTGAGTTTTTCTATGTTGTTGAAATAATCTTCAAATCATTTAAACTGCTGAACATTTCAATACAAAAAATGCCCAAACTCACAAAACAAATACACACATTTTGTACTTGTTAATTATAAAATAACAATCTTTGAATGTATTTAAAGTTAGGTTGATGGTGATTAACACATTCACCCCTGAAATATCATAATAAACTATTCCATCCTTTGAATTGGAAGAGTTCAAATGTGTCTTCAGGGGTGAATGAGTTAATAGCAGAACTCTGCTGAAATGTTTAGATGGACCATCTATGTTTAATTCAATTAAGGACATTTCTTTTAAAACATGTCATCGGCTGTCCTAGCATTTATTTCACTTTCATTGGTTGAACACTGGTGATAAGTGTAAATACCAACTATTAAGCCCACCAAAGTAATAGTACGGTATGATAATGGTCACACTTGTAAATAAAACCTTGTATGCTGTATGTACATGGTCAAACATTGGAACAAATGTATTCATTTCATCCCTTCCCTAGGTCCTCCAAGTCTCCACAGGTAAACATGGGAATAAATGTACAAATTTCATCCCTTCCCTAGGCCTAGGGCTCCCAGTCTCCACAGATAAACATGGTAATAAGTTAACTCATTTCATCCCTTCCCTAGCTATAGTGCTCCAAAACTCCACAGGTAAACATGGGAATAAATTAACTCATTTCATCCCTTCCCTAGCTATAGTGCTCCAAAACTCCACAGGTAAACATGGTAATAAATGTACTCATTTCATCCCTTCCCTATAGTCCAGAGCTCCACAGATAAAACAAAATTGAATAATTGTTTATGAACCCATTTCATCTTCCCTAGACTTCCCAGTCTCCACAGGTGAACATGGAAATAAAAGAACCCATGTCATCCCAGCTGTCACTAGGTATCTGGGTCACCAGTAAAACGGTTGTTAAGATCTCCAAAACTTAAATCATGTTAAATGAACATGTTAAATGAAAAAGTAGAATAAAAATGTTGGTGAATCAACACAATTATCCGGCACGGAGATCCAACGTCCTACAGGCAATGGTCTGTGGTCTGTCTGGTACAGGAATCAGAGGTTGATATCACAAGGATATTCAAACCTTATTTACCTTATTAAATCATGTTAGTTATCAAAACACTGCACGCATTGTTACACACTCTTTCCCTATTTCTTACATTTTTTCCTACTTTTTTGAAAAGTACTGTATTGACAAATGATTTTTGTATGTTTTATCACGCAACTTCTGCATTACATATTCAATTGATAGAAATAAAGTATTAATATATAAAATTTACCTTATCATTCCAGTTTGTTTTCATATACCATAGTTGTATACAAACATAGCTTATAATGTAAGTCATAACCTTGGTAGTTATAAATAAAGACAACTCATGATGTAAGTATAAAAATGTATCATAGAAATGTATGGAATCATTGTAACCATAGAAACGTAAAATAATGTAAACTGTCTAGTCATGTCTGTTGTTAACGTGTTTTATAACTTTTGTAAGAAGCTTTGCACATATTGGTTCTAATGTCTTGTTCTTGCACATCCATAGTTTGTGTGTGTGTTGTGTGGTGTTGGCAAGTACAGAGGATATCATACAGGTTCTATTCCTTTTTTCCTCTGACCCTCTGACCTTCTGACCTTCTGACCCTGCCACCAGACCTTATGAGAAAGTTGGACATTTGACCCTAAACAAGGGAGTTAATAAGTCTCTTCCTCCACCAAAGACGGGATTGGAATAATGAACAAAAGAGATGTTTTTACAAGGGGAATTCACTCCTGAGGGCCTAGTTCAAGCTTGTTATGCTGTTCCCTACTCTCTTTACTTACAACAGGTCACTTCTATGTATACACAAATTATGAGAATGTCCTGTAACAATTATCTGCTTGAAGTCAAAAGAACTACACTCGATTTTCAGAATTGAGAGGAATGAAAATGATTTTGATGTATGAATTTTTAAAATATGGAAATTTTGTTCACCAGGCCAATGGTGAGAGGGTCAGGGGGTACTCAGAGTTTTATAGGTTGAAGTATGAATGATATTCATGCTTCTCTTATAAAAAACACCTGTTTTGTTTGTGTGTCCAAAATACATGTTCAAAACACTGAACAACAATATTAATTTACAATGATAAGCGGCAGAATTGTAATACTGCATGTATATTTTCCCAGATTTCCTTTCAAGAATAATGGACATTGCAAATAAAATAAAATTTCATTTGAGTTGTTGAATGACACCTTTAACAAATATTGCATTTTTTCTAAAAAATGATATTAAAATAATTTATATTAAAATATTCCTGATATTTGTTATTTATGTATTTTAATTGCACAAAAAGCGGAAACCTTTAGCTCTCTTTCTGGCATTGGCCTGGTCACATTGCTCTCCCAAGGAGACTGCAGTGAGCTTGATGAATTTGATCTGTCTGGAATCAACAAACCATACCAATACACAAGGACTGTTCCCTAGTGTTGTGCTGCACTCCTTCTTCCCTGCTTTCACAAACCGAATGCAGAAAGGTCCGTGCTTTTGTGATGGTCTTTTTTTTTCCCCTTTTCATCTCGAAAGCATCTGCTACTAACTTCCCTCACAACCTGGCCCTGCCTTCAGTGGTATTGTCCCTGTGTCGGCACTGTCTTGCATGCAGAAAGAATATGACTCACGGTCCATCGTTCATAGCAAAGCTAGCACTTCAGCTCAACTAGTCACGCTTGACGAAGCTTCGTATATACCGACTGCAACATTATCAAAATCCTCAGGAGTTCATATATAGCGCCACAGGTCTGTCCATGTGACTTTCCATTCCACAACTTCCATTTTGTCCATCCCTCTTCCGTTGCCCTTGGTTTTTTTACCCTTCTTCTTTGTGGATTTACCACGTACCATTGATCTTTCTCTTTGTCGACTGTTTCTTTCTATTTCTGGAAATGCGTTATCTCCAATTGCTGCCGTCCTGGACAGGATGATCCAACGCGACGATGCTTCGGTGCTTGAGAGATTCCCTTGCCTGTTCCACCAACTGACTTCAGTTCATTTCCTTCCAGTCCTGGACTGCAACCCTGTCTCGTCTCATCTACTCGTCCTAGACTGCAACCCTGTCTCGTCTCATCTACTCGTCCTTGACTGAAACCCTGTCTCGTCTCATTTACTCGTCCTAGACTGCAACCCTGTCTCGTCTCATCTACTCGTCCTAGACTGCAACCCTGTCTCGTCTCATCTACTCGTCCTAGACTGCAACCCTGTCTCGTCTCATCTACTCGTCCTTAAAGCTCTAAGCGTCATCACCAGTCTGGCATTTGTGGTCTTGAATTTCTCCACCATCGATGGCAGCGGAAGATGTAGTGATGGTGTCTTGCTGTAGAGTCCCATGCTTAAGAAACTGGGCGGTACTCCTAATCTTCTCCGCAGGTAGCTGCTGATGGATCTCTCCAGTCTTTCCACTATTGTTAAAGGGATTTTATGTAGTATCAGTGGCTATAGTAGTCTCGGTATCGATCCATGTTGGAAGATCCATGCCTTCAATTTTCTTCACTGGCCCGACTTGTCGATCTTCCTCATCAACTCTGTCGTCAGCTTCTGCTTGTTGCGGATGCTGCTTGTATCTTTAAGTGATGCATCAAACCACTTTACCAAGCACTTGGTTGGTTTATCCACAGCTGATGGGATTTTCTTTCCTTAAACCTTCAGCTTGAACTGTAGGTTCATCCTTGCTCATGAGACTACCCCATCCAAGCAGATAGAACCTCTCTTGCTTGGACATACATGGTTGAAGTCACGGCCAGGTCATTCCTGCCGCCTTGATGATGAGGATCATCCCTATGACGACCAGAATGACGGACAAGGTTACATATTATCACCATTCCTTTCACCAAATTTTGGCAGGAAGTTGTAGCCTCTCTAAAAGTAAACCCAACTGTATTCCGCTAAAGTAGATTAGTATTATTTCCTGTTTAAGTTCTGAAATAAAGAGTGTTGTAGGGCTACTTCAATTCGTATGCGTTAGCGAGGCCTAGCCATGCATATATACTACTGTTGCGACAAGAGACCTTACGAACAACGAACGCTTAAAACATCTTTGTCTTCCGTCGTCTGAATACAGGGGAGACTAAGGATAGGGGCTAATTCCAAATGCTGGTTGGAATCGAGTATTTAAACAACATATGCACAGAGTTAACAGGTCATCTGACTACAAAAAGCGTAGGGACTTACATGTAAATATTTAGATCAGAAACAAGAAAAACTATCCAGACTACAACAGTCAACATGTTCATAATCAAATTAATGGAAAAACTAGAAGATTCGTGTTAACAAGTTTAAACCATAGATAATGAGAATAAACGTGTCCCTGTTAACTATCAACTGTAAACTGCGAACTGCTTGTGTGCAGGGAACGCTATAGATTGAGAATGCCGGTCTTTTACTTTGACATCAATCAAAAGGAACATTTGTAAATATCGTGCAAGTAAATAACATTTCACAGCCAAAAACTGTATCAGGAATGCGGCTGTTAAATACCACATGGGCCTCACACCAAGTTAAACGACTTTCAGTCTGTACTTCATCAGTGAATCTAAGGTTTATACTGCAATGTCATGACGTCATATATGGTATCGTCAATCTTAAATCAAAGTGGGTTTTATTATATCTACATACATAGATTCTATCTCTAAAACTAGCAATAGGTTCCAAGAGAAAAAACGAAACACACAATTTTAGAAACTGACAAACCACTCTCCCTAATAGGGAGATGATTATGTGTAAGTGATAAGTTCTTAAATTATTTTAATATAATACGATATACATGAACGCTAAATAAGATAATGTTCCCATTATTAAAACCAACTTAAGGCATCTACATTTTTTGATGACAAGATTAATTAAAGTATATATCATAATCCTATTGTCATTTCCGGAGATGAACAATATAAGGTACATGATTAAAAAAACTGAAAACCCAAAATATCATTCCATTCCAGTTGATTTTGAGAAGCATGCACATCTTAATCATGTTACAGGAAGAAGCCCTATAACAAGGCCTTATTTTAAGTTTAATAAATCAAGAAACAACAACAGAATACCGAAGTGTCAACAAAACCAAAGCTCGAACTACAAAACAATAAAACTAGGGCTAAATATGAACAAAGGAAAGATTTCACGGATACCCTTAATAAAGTACAAGGATAATAGGACCAGGTGTTCATGAAGGGTAAGCGTCTTCTGCTTCATCGACGACACCCGTCATATAAACCCTGTGATATAAGTTTGCAGTCGACACAAGGAGTCAATAAAACAAGAGGTATAATATATTCACAGAATGGATTAAATCCAACAAAACGCTCCTTAGAATGATCGAATGGAAGCCAAGGTAAGAATTTAAATAATGCACATTTGAATTAAAAATACAACGAAAAACTGAATTGACTAGAACTCGAACTTTAATAATTAGACTGTATTTCAATGATTTCCTTGATATATCAATGAGCATGCGCATAACGAGGTTTCAACATAAAAATCACATTATTGTGGAATATGTCACGTTATAATATAGCAGTGGGTCTACCAACAAATCATAACTGTGTTGTAAAAAATATCCTTTAAACTTATTAAACAGGTTAAACAAACGTATCATAAATGCCACTTTGGATGAAACGTCAAATAACATATTTGTATATTGATTTAGACTGAACCCTTACCTTTTATAATACCCGCACGATGAGCAGCGTGACGCCTTTTTACGTGTCACTATTATAATTAACTGTCTAACGAGAAATGTCTTCAGGATTTAAGTAGTCGATCGCGAACAAGTCTGGGGAACGGGAGGTAAATCTATGTAGTATAGGGACTCATCAATATTTCTAAATATACAAATGCATCGAGTATTCAACTTCGGCATTATAGACCAACAGTATGCACCAAACCACATGTGTACTAAAATAAGTCTAAACTACAAACATTGTCATCTACATATATACAACTAATTATAGAGTACCCCATATTTTCTTTTAATATTACTAACAAGGAGCAGTTGACCATTTAACGTCAAGAACAGCATTCTCGATTGTGTGGTGGTTAACCGAACCCCGCTTCAAATTAAAACAAATACTATTACAGTCTATATGTTTTGTTCTATGATTGATAAAAAGAAAACATTACCGTGATTTTCTAATTAAGAGTTTCTGTGATAATTTTATATGTGTAAAACTAGTATGAAAACTCTACACTGTGAATTAATAACTGTTCAAAACGACGGCATTAATATACTACTTAAAATTAAAATACTATATGCACGTTTCCAATTACAGATAGGCGCTGTTCATACTGCCTTTTGTGTAGACGACATTTGTGAGGTAGAGTTCTCTGGCAAGAACGAGGCAGTTGTCAGCCTATCATCTCTCTTGTTTACCCGGAAACCATCCCTAGGACAGAATCGCGCACGAAGTACGCAACGGAACTGCTTACTCATGAGAAGATATATCCAAAAATTGACATGATAACTGAGTAGAGCTATGAGGACAGTGAATGTGTCCCATGTCATATCCGCCTCTCTTGAAAGCACTTTCCGGTCTTTGTCGGAGCTAATTTCGTAAACGTATATGAAGAAAGCCACTGCATCTTGCATCTCAGCTAGAAGAAACACGATTAAGATAACGATTACGAACCTTGTCACCCGCCTTGTGTTCTTGTCTGAGGCGTCTCCATGACAGCCGTTCTTGCCGAGGTTCTTGCGCCTCCTCCTGAGTTGGAGGACGAGGAGGACTGTAGTGATGAGGAGTAACAGACATGGAAGCAGACCACTGAAGATGCCAGTGAAGAGATAATGCATCCAGACCATCCTCTTCATGTCCTGAAATGTATCAATGATCCACACCGGAAACTGTTTGATACATCCTGTCGGCAAAGTGCCATTCGTCAGCGTTGATGACGGTGTTGACGGTATTATTTCTAAGGCAAGGAACTGTAGGAGGTGTATCAGTAGTGAGGCTATAGTGATGAAGACACATGTCAGCAAAGACGTCTTTATTGTACAGATCCGCTTGGCCTTGAATGGTAATCGGACTATGATGTACCGTTGCAGGCCAATGGCGGCTGTGATCCAATTGGAAGTCGTCCTGGCTACACGGTAGATATTGGATAAGATCTGTAGTGCCACACACCAACCGTACATAACATACGTCTTGAAGTTTCCTGTTGGATAGAGATACAAAAAGTTCGGAAGGAGAGAAGCACATATGACAGAGTCAGAAACAGCAAGACAAATCAGAAGCACGGACGTAGCTGTTCGCATTCGCTCCTTGATAAACACAGAAACTGTCAGTATATTCCCTAAGATGGTAACGATAGCTAGAACTGGATACACGAAACCCTTGAAGGGAATCTCCACAGCAATAGGGCGTACTTGGTAGGGAGGCGGTTCGTTATAGTAGTAGTAGTAATAATACTCGTCTTGGGTAAAATTTCCTCCTCCATCTGCAGTGGAATTAGTCACATTCAATCCCACTGTTGATGTCATGTTTGTGACTTCCAATGTTCTGTTCCAAGCCATTTAGTATATTGTTGATCCACTTATAAAACCCACATTATTGCCTATGGTAAAATTAACATTTCCCAATTCAAAACTATAGCCAATGCATTGTGAAGGTGTGCGTTAGTGCAAAGTGTTATATCACGTCCTTACTTAGCCAATGTATCCCCGAGACTGACATCCTGGACTGACGAGAATTTCAATAGCGTCAGAAATGTCTTTGTCAACATGAAACCCTCTTATGATGAAATGAGTTCGTTATCACCTTGTTATGTTCAAACTGAGGCGAAAACTTCACTTACAGAGCATCAATATGAGATAATACCGCAAACGCGAGTGAGTGTGTCCGAGCGATGACCGCCTGTTAAACGATAGATCTCCTGTCCAAGAGGGGTGGGGTATTTGTTTGGTTTGGCGATAGGACTTGCGCCGGACGTGAACGGTAAACTGAAGTGTGATATCACCCCGGTAATATTGAAGGTCAGTAGTCACGACGAACAGCCAGGGTGTTACTGAACCTCACAATTAACTCCTCAGTGTCAGACGGAGTACATCAGTAAATGTTTGGGCTAATTGTCCAATGATAACCGAGCCAATGGAATAGACATTGAGACTAAACGGTGAAACATTTTCAGGACCAAGCTAATAAGCTATATGATTAAAGGTTTACTATCTCTGGAGCTGGCAGTGGTGGTGGTTTTCACTTGGAACTCATAAAGATATAGTTACTAAGTTATAATTAACTTCAAGAAGTGGGGATGGATGTCAAATGTGGTGCATGATAAGCTATGCCTCCAGAGAACCTGGATGGTTTTGTCATCGGATTTTTGTCCCTTGCATGGTTTGGTTAATCTTTTATAGATGTTTTTTTCCTTGCATTGTATGGTTAATATTTTGTACGTGTTTTGTCCCTGGCCTTGCAGGGTTAACCTTTTTTTAGTTACTCTGTCTCTGGCCATGTAGGGTTAATCTTTGTAGGCGCTTTGTCCATGGTTCTGTAGAGTTTATAACTTTTTTTTTATTTCCTTCTGTTTGTGTTTCGCTTTCCGGCTTTTTTGGGGTCCATCTATTATAATCACGAGCATAGTGTCCATTATTGTGGAGTTCATGGCCTTCATTTTGTATGCGTTTTTTTCTGGTTGTGTAGAGGTTTATGCCTTTTCGTCTCTGTATGTTTTAGGATTGTGACATTCATTTTACCAGGTATATTGTTTAGTCCTCGGTTTTTTGGGTTCCTAAAGTTCAAAATCTTTACTATACATTTTAAGTTTATAGGGTTGATGACATTACCTTTGAATATGTTTTTTCTACGCTTTTTTTGGGAAACATACCTTTATTGTTTTGCTCCGTCCTTCCATTATGTGCCCGGATTGGTTGCCGTTCATGCCTTTATTTTGTCTCCAGGTTTGTAGGATATAAAGATATACCTTTAGTAATTTGCTCCGTCCTTCCATTATGTGCCCGGATTGGTTGACGTTCATGCCTTTATTTTGTCTCCAGGTTTGTAGGATATAGAGATATACCTTTATTAATTTGCTCCGTCCTTCCATTAAGTGCCCGGTTTGGTTGACGTTCAGGCCTTTATTTTGTCTCCAGGGTTGGAGGATACATATATATATACCTTTATTGTTTTGCTCCATCCTTCCATTATGTGCCCGGATTGGTTGACGTTCAGGCCTTTATTTTGTCTCCAGGTTTGTAGGATACATATATATATACCTTTATTGTTTTGCTCCATCCTTCCATTATGTGCCCGGATTGGTTGACGTTCAGGCCTTTATTTTGTCTCCAGGTCTGTAGGATACATACCTTTATTGTTTTGCTCCATCCAGCCATTAAGTGCCCGGATTGGTTAACGTTCAGGCCTTTATTTTGTCTCCAGGTTTGTAGGATACATACCTTTATTGTTTTGCTCCATCCTTCCATTATGTGGCCGGATTGTTTGACGTTCAGGCCTTTATTTTGTCTCCAGGTTTGTAGGATACATACCTTTATTGTTTTGCTCTGTCTTTCCTTTTATGTGTGTGGGCCCCCTGGATTTGTTACAAGGCCTTTATTTTTATGTTTGACTTTTGTGTATGTTTTGACTCCGGTTATGTGGAGAAATGTATTCCTCTTGTGTTCTTGTCCTTCCTTTTGTGTAGGTTTCGTTCCTGGTTTATACAGGTTCATACCCTCCGATGTCATCAAATTTGTGAGGTTCACGAGTTTCCTTTTTGTTTGTGTTTCGTTCCCGACTTTGTGAGATATATGTCTCCTTTTGTATTTGTGTCTGTCACTGGGGTTGTACGTTAATAACTTCTAAACGAATTTCATTTCATATATTGTTCTTGTATGTAAACACTCTGGGGTATTTAATTTTTGTATTTGAGTTCCGATTATGTGTAAGTGTGTTGACACTGTATGGTGTTTTATTATTGAATTTATGTCCCGGTGAGTTTTGATCTGGTCATTTTGAGCTGGCACTCAGGTACTTTATTATTGAAATTCAAGTTCAGTTTTGTTCTCCTGTGTTTACACTACTGTGGTGTTTTATAACGGATTTGAAATCCCGATCCTATCCTAGTGAGTTGACAAAATGGTGTATAATATTATTTCATTTTTAATTTTATCCTTGTGATAAAAAATGTGTTGTTTTGTATTTTTGGCTTTAAATCGTGTCCTATTGTGTTGACACTGTGGTTCGTTTCATTTGAGATTCTGATTTCCGATCTTGTCCTTGTGTGTTGGCACGAAAAAGTGATCTCAATTAAACGAGCAAGAGTTCAATATGGTCCAACAAAAGTATGATCAACATGGGTCAAAGATCACAACGTTGAACACGGCTCAATAACTGCAGTATCAATTATCAAAATGTTGATGATTGCTTAAAGACAGAAAAAAAACATATCTTGACTAAGACTTCATAAACAAATACAAGAGAGTACTAAAGTCGCAACAAAACCATAATTTGAACATAAAACCGATAAAACAATCCATGAACTAATGATAGATTTATATGATCAAACAATGACAAGACATGAACTAATGATATATTTATATGATCAAACAAAGACAAAACATGAACTAATGATAGATTTATATGATCAAACAAGGACAAGACATGAACTAATGATAGATTGATATGATCAAACAAGGAGAAAACACGAACTAATGATAGATTTATATGATCAAATAAGGACAAGACATGAACTAATGATAGATTGATATGATCAAACAAGGACAGGACATGAACTAATGATAGATTGATATGATCAAACAAGGACAATACATGAACTTATGATAGATTTATATGATCAAACAAGGACAAGACATGAACTAATGATAGAATCATATGATCAAACAAGGACAAAACATGACCCTAATGATAGATTTATATGATCAAACAAGGAGAAAACATGAACTAATGATAGATTGATATAATCAAACAAGGACAAAACGTGAACTAATGATAGTTCCTGATCAAACAAGGACAGGACATGAACTAATGATAGATTGATATGATCAAACAAGGACAGGACATGAACTTATGATATATTTATATAAGACCATTGTAAACATACTAGGGAAATATAGGGTAATCATCTTCTGCTTCATTGATAGCACTCGCCATGCAAATGTAGGTAAAATCTAAGTAATATCATCACAACTCAAACTTGGGTAGTGACAATGAAAAATCAATTAAGGCACACAAATGGACCATACATATAGACTTATAGGTTGGGCCTACTTGAGTTTGACAGTCTTTCTTTTTGCTGTTGAAGAATTTGATTTGAAACTCGACATCTGCAAGAACTTGACAAGATGATGGGAAAATGCAAGACAGCAATTAACTGCTTTAAGTATTCAACAGTTTACGTTCGTCAAGATTCAATGAATATTTCTTCATATACTAATTAAGGTACAAGATATCTCAACACTAGACCGACATCATCTGTAGTTGGTGAAGTTTATAGCAATTAGTCTTTACAGAATGTCAGGGAAGGTCAATTGGTAAGGCGCTACATAATTAAGTTGACATTAAGCCACTTTTATATCAGTAAGAATATATAGTTACTTGACCCTGTTGAACATTAGGTTGAACATTTCATGATCACTCTCTTCGTTGTGATACATTAGAAATATAATGTTACAAACATAAAGGCCTATATGCTCTCCCCAGTAGCAGCAAATCGTAACAACAAGTCATACACAAAGAAAGAACATAAGTATTTATTTATATCACAGATCTTAGTATCATAGTAGTAAAAATATAGCTATTGCCTCTAAGAGGAAAGTAAACATTTAAGTAAAATCACATGTACAATATACAGTGTACGTGTATACACATAAAAAACTATCTTGTGGAAACAGGTTATCACAATAGCTTTAATATCATGGCAGTAGAAGAGATTCATTTTATATTTTAGGTTTGATATTTGTGCTTATGACAAAGCTTTTAAGAAACAAGAATCGTGGTTCCTAAAAAATGTCCAAAAAATAACATCAAAACAAGGTTATATCCCTTTCCACCTCACAAATGCAGCATTTAAATAGTATATAAAAAAAGAACTTATAACATATATTTATTGAGTAATTTTTTTCTAAATCATTGAAGGGAAGAAGGCATCTCAGCCAGGTCAGGGCTTGCTAAAGGTAAACAGACAAATGGCATCTTAGCCAGGTCAGGCCTTGTAAAAGGTAAACAGACAGATGGCATCTCAGCCAGGACAGGGCTTGCTAAAGGTAAATAGAGAGATGGCATCTCAGCCAGGTCAGGGCTTGCTAAAGGTAAACAGAGAGATGGCATCTCAGCCGGGTCAGGGCTTGCTAAAGGTAAACAGAGAGATGGCATCTCAGCCAGGTCAGGGCTTTCTAAAGGTAAATAGAGAGATGGCATCTCAGCCAGGACTGGGCTTGCTAAAGGTAAACAGAGAGATGGCATCTCAGCCAGGTCAGGCCTTGTAAAAGGAAAACAGACAGATGGCATCTCAGCCATGTCAGGCATTGTTAAAGGTAAACAGAGAGATGGCATCTCAGCCAGGTCAGACCTTGTAAAAGGTAAACAGAGAGATGGCATCTCAGCCAGGTCAGGCCTTGTAAAAGGTAAACAGACAGATGGCATCTCAGCCATGTCAGGCATTGTTAAAGGTAAACAGAGAGATGGCATCTCAGCCAGGTCAGGGCTTGTAAAAGGTAAATCAACATACATTTAGCCCAAAAGACATTGTAAAATATAATGTATAATGAAGTACATGTGGCTGTAAGGTCTAAAGTATAACATCTAAACTTAGATAAGAAGTTCATGCTATAACTGAACACATTTATTGCACTTTCATTGATAGGCAATTAAATTAAGACTTATAATTAACTCACACACATATTTATCACATTGAGAATGTTTTTTTTATTGTAGGTATCCTACATACCACAGAACATATTTTACAAGTATATAGAGCAGTACTAGAGTATAATATATTGTTCACCAGTGAATTCAGTTAACTTTTACAAGTATGACCTAAATAGTGATGCATCAAAAAGTGTGGAATTATGACAACTGTTTTCTGTTATTATCAGGTAAGATATGCTTACAAAAAGTTACCAACGGCGTAGTTACAAAAGTTCTGTAGGTATGTTAAAAAAACAACCACTTACACTACTGTGTAGCTCCAACTGCATCTAAAACTGAAAATCTGCTGCTCTGTATGCAGTGAATAGGAAGTACAATTCTGATTGGTCAATAAATTGTACTAAAAGTGATATCATTACATGTAAAGATATAATTAACATTCTATATATCGTTAACACGGTAAGATATAATTTATCAAATTCATAATGTCTGACATTTAATTCACAACTTAAAATGAAAAGAACAATAGACTTTGGAACACAAACCTCAAGATTTGAAATAAAAACTGTATGTTTCACAACCGTAATGAAAACAAAATGCCCAGTCTGCTCTGAAGTAAGAATCTTTTGCTTTTGTGTGGGCTACTGTTATTTCCACATCAGTACAAAACATTTTTCTTCTTCATGGCTCATTGAATTGGTAACTGAAAATTGTCTTGTTCCAGAAATAAAAAAATGAAATCTGTACAATTACAATTAGAAGCATTGTATATTATACATAAACATTATACATCAACATTCAAGCTCATGAAAAAATAAAGTTCATAATAATAATGACCTTTCACAACATTACTACCAAAACCAATCAATTGGAATGCAGTGCTCCAAGAGTTCTTTGCTTGACTCAGTGCTCATGAAGCAAAGCTTCAATTATTAAACCGTTGCATGGGTTAGAAAAACCATTCAGACGTGAAAAGGTATGTGGTCACCTTCCTGACTACTTTGGTTTTCTCTGGGTACTCAGGTTTCCTCCAAATTAAGACCCTTAGGAATCTAACATCCGGGCAAGTAAGAGTGATTAATATAAATGGAAACAACTTGCTTCATGATTATTGGAAATTAAATAAAAATATTGTGTTATAGAAAATCTGACAGCTCCATTATATTGGGCTAGTGACTTACTTCTACTTATTCATGTCTACTTACAACATTCAGATACAGGAAAACTATAATTGCATAAAATGTTGCTATCCCGTTGAATATGTCCAGTTTGGTGGTGTTGTGAGTTCATTGTTCAAATGAACACCTATATAAAGCCTATACATTTCAGGATTCCCTTTTAGTTATTCTCCTGGGGAAGATATCTTGATGTTGATTCCAAGGGTAACCTAAAGGGTCAACAGCTATCCTTCATACTGTATATTCAAAATCACTCGGGACGACTCAGTTCCTGTGAAAACATGTTGAAACAAATGTTATACACAACTTGTTTACAAATAAATATGCAATCAACATTCCTTTAATTGTCAAACATATAAAGTTCTTACTTTAAATATTGAACACACAAAAGATGGATCAGGGGTGACACCTTTCAAGGCAAAATGAACGAACAAATATCATATTACAATTGTCACTGAAATAATTGTTCAGTCCTTTTTAAAAGAAAGTATCCCATAAAAAGCACATGTTGTGATGCATTTTTCCATTCCTGTTTGAAAAAAGACCTTGACTGTGAAGCCTACATTTAACCCATGTGGTAATCTAAGAATTATAAATGATCAGCACCAAAGCCAGAATCCCTTTCATGGGCTGCAATGTTTAACAGGGGAGGTAACTGTAGAAAGGTTAGGTACCACACCCAGTAAGTGGTTGGGAGGAGAACTCTTCTACATAATACTAACCTACATGTATGTAGTAGTAAACTTTACCTGAACAGTTTTAATGATCATAACCGTATTTCCAAAACTGGTTCTCTTGACAGCTCTGCCAATATGGCTCCAAATCGTCTTTCAGTGTCAATATATTGACCAGCCTCTGTGGTAAGATTTGACCCTTCAGAAAGTTGTGTAAGTGAATGCCAGTTGTTCTACGAATAAAATTCCTGCAAAGGCGCCTCAGTGTCTGGGGATTGTCAACGTATTCATCGAGGTGGTCTTTGAGATCTTGATACATTCTGGTGTTTCTATCAAATCCCTCCAAATCTGTCATTTCCTTTAACTTTGTTCTCAAGAATTCAACATCATCTTTACAAATAGTGTGTGCAGTACGTAATGTTAACAACTGCATTTCACTATTGACTAGTGGCATGATAATCTGTGGTCTAGAGCTTTGCAGCTCTGCAGTTTGTGGTCCACTGATGTCAACATTGGCCAAAAGCATACGCAGCAGCATTGATGGGTTCATCCCTTGCCCACGAATTTGATACATTTTTGTAGCAAATACGTCTGCTCCTAGTTCAAGCAAAAGGCTAACAAGTTTGCCATTCTTTTTAACAGAAGCAGATGTGTTCCTCTGATCTGTGGCTAAATTCAGGCATGATGAACCTGTTGTTATGGCTGCATTGATGTCGTATCCAAATTCCTTCAGTTTACTTACAATTCCAAGCAGATCAATTTCAATCACATTTGTCTCCAGAAGTAGAGCAGGAAATGGAGGGACTGTTGCAAAGTCAGAGTCATTTATTTCTTTCTGTTTACGACAATAATATAATGGCTTTTCCAAGATCTTCACACATGCATCATAGTGCAACATTTTTGCCCAGTATAGTGGAGAACAAACTGTATAGTGGAAGGTATGCCGAAATCTAACATATCTAATAAGTACCTTGAGAAGGCTGGGTGAGTTTTTTAGTGTTGCCAAGGTAACCAGATTCATAAATTTTGAAAACTTTGTAATTGAATTGGCTTTTGTGGATTCAAGTAGAAACTTTGTTGTCTCAGTGGCATCTGAAAAGGGAGATAATATATTAGACGTGCATACTAATTAATGAAATTGTTAGAATCAAAAAGTGAGTGTAGTTTAGCTGTGGAAATTATGCATAGTTCAAATAATGTCCAATCAATTTATAAATCTAATATTGTATGCTATTGAATTTGCCATAGACCTAAGATATCCTGCCTATTTAACCAGGAATGAGATCATTAAACAAACCAACACTTAATTATCCACCACATCCATTTGTACATGATACATCATTGCAGTCTTTAAACAGTTGGGTACATGTATTTAAAAAATATGCATTCAAAACAATTTCCATCACTCAATACTATCTCTGCTCTGCTGTTTTCAGTCTTTTATTTTTTGTACGCTCTGAATGAATTTATGAATTAAAGTGACTAGAACCGTTTAACATGATCTTGTTGAGAAATGCACTTTTGCTATTATGCAGATAAATGTCCTACAGAATACATGTACATTATGTATGTATTGGATGTCTTGTCAGCTAGTGAAGATATAGGTGTTTTGTTCAGCAACATCATTCCATGTCATTGACCCCCAATGTTTTCATAGGCTGGACACTCATAGTACTGTAACTGATGTTGGTGATGACATCAAATATTGAAATATTAAATAGTGATCTGACAATAAACTAAGGTTCCCACAGGTTACTGTAGAGTGGACATTATTGTACACTTTCTTTCTGAAGAAGCTCATTTATTACAGCTATTCCAATTCTAAATGCTGAAACATTCCTATCTTAACAACTGACATTCACCAGCACCCAGTATAACAATTGTGTTAGGTTATACCAAACAGATAGTCAAGAATCACTGAATGATCTTACCAAGGTATATACATAAAGAAACAATGAAGTAAACCGGGAAACATTCGTAATCCACTATCAGTTTGAGGAAGTCTCTTTCTGAAGGTTGTGTGATCAAATCTTTAAGCAGTTTGACGGTTGGATCAGACTTGTGTAAGTTAAAGAAATGTGATACATCTCGATTCATAGCCAGGACTCTGCTGTCTAGTCGAACATGGTTTCTTTTGACGAGAAACTCTACACAGTCCATAGATCTGTTTTCCAGAGAAACAAGCAATGCCTTCGAGTTCATACCACTGAAACATTGTTTGTCTTTCAGTAGGTGTTCTAAAGCAGAAACATCATTCATTTGTGCTGCCAAGGTAGAGGGAGTGATATTTCCACGGTCGAAGTGTCTATCCATGTTGCCAGCCATGCTTGGAAATTTCTTTCTCAGAAAATCAATGACTTTGTATTTTCTATGCAACACTGCAGTATGAAAAGGGGAAATACTGTGATATCCAGTCTCAAAATGAAAACATAAACTGCCCACTGGAGTCAATCTATCTGACAAAATTTCTCTAAGAAGTTTGCGTTTTCCAAGAGCTGTTGCTACGTGAATAGCAGTAATGGAGGCAGTGCATGAATAGGGAATAAGGCTCTTGAGCATGTAGGACCGCACAGAACCTTCCCCTATCTCTGATGGGGAGCGGTTCATATCAATTCCAGTAGAATGTTTATGCTTTTTAAACAACTTGGTTATTGTTTCATATATATTGTCCTTGACTTCAGATTTGGCTGTAAATCCTGACGGTAACTGTGTTCCATCATAGTTCTGGAGGATGGACAGAACATGTGGACAAACCCCGAGCAGTAAGGTGGTGTGGAGCTCTGCTAGCAGGTCTTCAGTTGTCTGACCTTCACGCCCTTGTAGAGTCTCCAGTTGTCTAGAACATTCACATTCTGGGTTCTCATTCACCTTCAATTGACCCAAGCAAGCTGAAATCCAGAGAAAATAATATCAACATTTTGTTATTAAAACCTAAATACCTGTTTCAGGTAGAATAGACAATTATCATCTGTATTCTGTTTCAGGTAGAACAGACAACTGTCATCTGTGTGTTCTGTTTCAGGTAGAATAGACAATTATCATCTGTGTTCTGTTTCAGGTAGAATAGGCAATTATCTTCTGTGTTCTGTTTGGGGTAGAATAGATAATTATCATGTCTTTTCAGTTTTGAGAAAAGGCAGAAAACATGCAATCATCTCTTTTTTAAGAACAAGAAGGCCAGAGGTAGAGGGCAGGTATCGCTCACCTGAATAATTAAGCAGTCATAGCAAAATATTCTAATTAAATATTATCCTGTACTACAAATATGAAGATTCTATACTTTTCAGTTGTTCAGGAGAAGTCATTTGAAGAGTTTAACATATTTGACTCAGGTGACCTTAAAAGTAGGTCAAGGTCATTTTCGTTCTCAAATTTTGTTGGGCTCTATCCCAGGAAGCTACCAGCGAAATATGAAGATTCTTTACCTTTCAGTTCTTCAGAAGTTCTTTAATTGTTTGACACATTTGACGGCTGTGACCTTGGAAGTAGCTAGGTCAAGGTCATTTTCATTCTCAAACTTTGTCAGGCTCCTACCAATGAAGCTTTCAGCCAAATATCATGACTCTAGGCCTGTCCATTCTTTAAGAGAAGTTGTTTAAAGGAAAAGTTGACGGACGATGGACAGACGGACGACGGACGCTGAACCATGACATAAGCTCACTTGCCCTTTGGAGTGAGGGCCTTAAACACTTCACAGGTTTTCAATTTGTTTGAAAGTGAAATTAAAGGATCAGGGAAGTTTTGACTCAACTTCAATAGCTCCTTGAAGAAGAAAATTATCTTTTTACAGTCAAAGACAGCTATCATTTCTGTAGCGGAACTGGACTGGGTCGATCGTCGGCGACCAGATATTTCAATTATAGTAGAGAGTCCGTCTAGAGTTTGGAGGGTCCGGGGTTTGAACCCCCGTCTGGCCGTATATTTTCCTCTCCTGTTACATTTCCATCATTCATTATGAAGAAAGTACACGTATTGTAAGATTTTGACATCATCACAAGGAATTGCGATTGAGGTAAATTCTTGTTTCAAAGCTGCATATTGAACTCAGAAATGAACTTTGACTTACTCAGTGATATTTTTTGTCTCACAAGGTCTGGGTTCTCTTGAAGTAATCTGATGATTTCTTTCTCCGGTTTGTTCAACAGGTTCCATAGCCAGGAAGCTCCAGCAGCTAGAATATCTGACTCTAAAATTAAATTAGGTTTGTAGAGAAGTGTTATATTTTACATTTGTTTTACAAGTCTTTTTCTTTCCATTATACCATTAAGTATCAATATTTTTTTTTTAAATTTTGACTACTCAAAAAATGACACAAAATGTAGGCTTGAATAGAAAGATACAAAGTTTAGTACAATTTGTCCACAGGAACTGTCATATCTCAAAGCAGTTTTATAAGTCTCTAGGTTTATCCACAGGAACTGTCATATATCTCAAAGCAGTTTTATATAGTCTCTAAGGTTTATCCACAGGAACTGTCATATCTCAAAGCCGTTTTATTTAGTCTCTAAGGTTTATCCACAGGAACTGTCATATATCAAAGCAGTTTTATATAGTCTCTAAGGTTTATGGAAGTAGGGAAGAGGAAATCTTCTATCCAACGGTATCAAGAAAGATTTGTTACACTCAGCAGAAATATGATTTAACAACAAGAGCAAGAAGAGCTGTTGGAGAACAGCATAGCTCGCCTAAATATTGGTGAGATATGTTGTAAGATATAGTAAATATCAATAGAAACAAATGTACAGTAAAACCTTGATATAATGCCTGTCATTTCATTGCCATCTCACTTACCACAAACATATTTCAATGTCCCTTAATTATATTTTTATTAAAAATTCCTTATACATTTCCCTCGATTTATCGCCAAACCCCTTTATAAGGCCAACATTTCTTTGAAGAAATGATGGCAATATAAAAAGGTTTTGCTGTACCTTAACATGTAAGAAGAGATGACCAGCCAACGTGAAATAGTCAACAGCGTATTGATCGTGGTGACCAATCGAACACTGCACAAAAAAACTTGCCCAAACTCTTTAACCATGCAAGTCCAACTAACCAGTTAAGGGCCAGAAAATAATGAAAATATAATTCAGAACATTGCTTACACCCCATATAAATACTCCAACCTTATAATAGACAACACCCCATCGATGGTGGTGATCCAACACTACACAAAATAACTTGCCCAAAATCTTTAACTATAATTCCAACTAACCAGTTTAGACCCCTAAAATAATGTAAATATAATTCAGAACATGGCTTATAATACACTCCATATAAATACTCCAACTTAATAGTAGGCAACAGCTGCCCATTGATGGTGGTGATCCAACACTATATATATTCACAAAAAAACTTGCCCCAAAACTTTAACCAAGTCCAATTAAGCTGTTTTTGGCTCCTAAAATATGAAAAAATGGTTCAGCACATTGCTTACACTCCTTATAAATGCCTTAACCTCATAATTAATAGACAACTGTAATTGAGTGTGATGATCTAATACTGTCTGGAAATAACTTCTTTAACCTCAGAAGGTGGGACGCCGACGCCGGGGTGACTACATAATAGCCCCCCTATAATCCCTGAATAGGCGAGCTAAAAATTATGCTTGAATTTAATGTTTCAGGCAAGACTAGGGATATGTATGGTACATATCCTCGTGTTATCGGTTTCCTTGCACTTAAGAAGCATCCGCGATTTCGTACTCATATCGGTAGAAAACTGTTGAAATTACGGATGACTGTCAGAAGATATGTACACAATCTACTAATGGAAACAAAAAATAGCAACATAAAACCGTATTTTTAAAAAAACCCAGAACAAACAATTTTTAGTGAATTTCTCCCGTCGGAAGTTAAAGCCGTCATAATTTGTTTCTGCATGTGTGTCTATTTTGATTTAGTATTCAAAGAAAGATAACTTTAATATACTAGAAAGAAATTCCTCTTAGTTGCCTACACGAACAAAAGCTTCGTTTGGTATAAAAAACAACATCTATTGATTTTTCAATATGTCAATTTCAGGGATGTGTAGTGGACCACTACACACACATCCCTGGTCAATTTGAACGAATTCATGTTATTTTATTAATTAATTTATTTTATTTATTATGTAATAATAGAATCTGTTATTAATTTTTTGGTGTAGTCTTATATCGTTTTTGGTTGATAGCTAGTTATTACTCATTTTATTCTGTTTAAATTGGTGAAAATTGGAAGTTCATTGTATAACAAGGTTTACGTTTCATTGCAAACAGTGTTTTTAAAGTCTCTTTCACTCTTCAGAAGTGGAAAAAAATAGGCGAGCAAATGTGACCTCATTTACATATGACATATTCGCACGTTTGTCAGACTACAAAAACACCGGGTTCATGAATGACATACATCACTGTTTTTTTCAGGTATTGTCTAGACACCAGTTTCCACGCGTTATGTATTTCCGCGCAAACATTTTATCAAGCTATATCTCGTAACTAAGTGACCTGCTGGACACAACACAAGGATATTTTAGACGTTTGGCCATCGTCTGTAAACTGACAAAAAAAATACCGGAAGTTCATCCGGAAAACATAAGATTTAATCACCGATTAAAAAACACGCATAAATATGCAGTTTTGCTTAATGCTCTTTTTATCTTGCTCAAAATGAGCCCATACCTGAAAAAACGGTGATATATTTCATTCATGAACCAGTCTTTTTTGTAGTCTGACAAACGTACGAAAATGTCGTATGCAAATGAGGCCTCATCTCCTCGCCGATTTTTTTCCACTTCCAAAGAGCCAAGGAGACATTCTTCTATCGATAAACAGTGTTTTCAATGAAACGTAAAACTTGTAATGCAATGAACCTTCAATTTTCACCAATTTGAAACAGAACAAAATGAGAAATAACTTACCATCAACCAAAACCGATATAAGACTGCAGAAAAAAAAAATAACAGATTCTATATCATAACCACGGAATTAGTATCTTAGTCCGTGTCATAACTAAATAAATATAATAAATATTTTTTAAAAAATACATGAATTCGTTCAATTTGACATCTTGAAAAATAAATTAAAAAGGTGAAATTTAAAAAAAGTTGTTTTGATATTTAATTTGACGATTAAAGATATATTTTCTATTCCAAACAAAGCTTTTGTTCTTGCAGGTCACTGTAGAGAATTTCTTTTTAGTGTATTCGAGTTATCTTTCTTTGAACACTAAATCAAAATAGACACACGGAAACATATGACGGCTACTTCCGACGGGAGAAATTTGTTAAAAATTGTTTGTTCTGATTTTTTTTTAAATACAGTTTTATGTTGCTAGTTTTTTGTTTCCATTAGTAGATTGTATACATGTTTATGACAGTGATCCGTAATTTCAACAGTTTTCTGCCGATATGAGTACGAAATCGCGGATGCTTCTTAAGTGCGCGGAAACCGGTAACCCGAGGATATTGGGTTCATTTTGAGCAAGATAATGCTTAATTATGTTTTCCGGACGAACTTCCGATAATTTTTGTGTCAATTTACAGACAATGGCAAAACGTCTAAAAATTTCCTTGTGTAGTGTCCAGTAGGTCACGTAGTAACGAGATATAGCTTGATGAAATGGCTCCGCGGAAATATATAACGCGCGGAAACATATGACTAGACGAAACGTTAGGTACTGTAGCTGCAGGATGGTTTACATTTATACTTCAATAACGTTCAATTCGATAACTTTGATATAAATCATATTGTGAGTAGTTACTTATTCCTTACCATCGTCCATGGTGACTTTATTAGGTTTATCCATTTTCCTCACTTGGGTAATGTGGAATCAGCGACGTCATTTTCGTTGTGTATCGCAACCTGAAAAGTAGTTCCGGGTGAATAATGCGCGAACTAATATTATATAAGTTATGATGTTGTAAGACACACTGCTAATATTGTATCGTTTTATATACCGTATGTATATATTTTCACAAACGGGATGTGCAGTCATTATATTCAAACGTGTCTTTTAACTTTATTTTAGTAGTGTATGGACTATATCTTGTGTTCCGAATCGAAAGTAGAATGACTAAAAAATCTCAAAATAGACTATGAAATAGTTTCCTTGTTAATGCTGATCAAACCGTTTATTAATATGAATATTATCACCGACAACTATTTTGAATATGCATGTCGATTTGAATTCACAAAATAAAGCTGAAGTTCGTATTATACACTCTATCTAGCACTGATCACTGGTCACTGGTCGTATCTCTCGAGCGGATGTGTTGCTCCATTTCCGTGGAGTGTTTTGGTTGCAGATAGGCCGAAACCGGCAGGCCAACGCGATACGGTAGACCACAGGGGCACGCAGTGAGTAGACTCAATGTTGCATCGTTCGACTGCTGTAATGTTAGGTGCATTTGCATGTCGCATATTTGGGATGGAATGTTGTCATACTAAAATGTTTCATACTCCAGACAAAGTTGTTGAGAGGCTATCTATAGGGGATCGCTAATTGAGGCACAGGGTCACAGATAAATTTATATCTTTACCATTTAAAATTATGTATGGTGCAGTAACAAAAACCTGAAACTAAATGCGGGATTTGTTTAATATAAAGTGTTTTAATTAATAGGAGCATATTATTTAAACATTACAGATTGCCTTGATTAGCAGACATCATGGAGCATGTTGTATTGAAACACAAGAGGACAACTCTGGAAAGGGCTGAGAAGTTTATATCGGTGCATCACTTCACAGACGTCAATCTCAGAAGCAGGTATATATGATATTATTTAACGTCGCATACCATAAACATACAAACATGATTAGCTCGGATAAGAGCTATATATTTCTGCGACAAACATATAGGTATAACTTAAACAAACAAAAACAACAAGCAAATAAACATAGACCTACATGGATGAAATAAATATAGGTGATCTAAATAAAATACACAAAAGTTATATAAGAAAGGTTGGTGTTGATATAACAATATACACAGGCTACTGCACTAAAAGATTAAATGATCTATGTGTGGGGTGTCGCAGGACAGCTAGCTAGGTGGTTGGGCCAGTCCATACACTAAGCCCTATTTAACACCAAATCATAAAATAATAATGCAGTCATTTTTAAATGGACTTAAAAAGAGAACACAAAATAATAAGCAACACAATAAAAGCAACATTCAATCAATGACAAAAACAGGCTCGGTTTAAAAGGTGTGTTGCATTAATAACACTGATATAAAACCCATGACAATTAACTAAAAACATTTAGTCATGGAGGATATCACAGAGTTCACACAAATTTAGCATGCAAACAAAAATGAAAGCACATAGATGACTGGTTTGAAGATAAAAAAAATCACATTTATTTATAGAACACAATTGATCTGTTAATTTACACTTTCGAATGAGAGCTAATATAGCTAATTTTATAATAATGACCTGGAGTCACAACTTGAATCTCACTATATATAAATGTACATGTACAAACGATGTACACTATCTGTGCAGTAAGTGTTTCACAGAACAGCCCTCAGTAATATATAGTTTCAATACAAAATGAATTGTCCAAAGATGTCAACTAAAGCTTCTGTATTTACTTCATGTTTGGTTTTGGTAAGGTGTCAGATTCTGTGATGAAGATTGTGATTAAAATCTGTACAAATTTATTTATAAAATTTAATTGATTAAATCATTATGGAACATTTAGTTTATATATATATGATAGACAGCTATAGCGTAATTAGACATAAGACTAAACATTAATTGATATAATATTGTTTCTTTTACAGATTGTATCCTAAGAAAGCAAGTTTGGCATCTATATCGCACTTTGAGGCTCCAGACAGAATTCCTGTACAGGAAGCTTTAGCAGGAACATACAAGGAAGTTAAGATCGGACAGTCATTTGGACCAACGTACGTTTCATATTTATCTGACGATCTTCGATGATTGATTGTCATTGCATGCTGTGCTTACAAACTCTATAATGATTGAACATTTTTTTTCAATTTCGTGCTGGTATGAACATTGAAAAAGTGCCGTTCAATCCTAATATTCTAAATTCTAAATTTTACATTTCCTGATATAATTCTACATTCTAAATTTTTAATTAGTATTGACCTAAATACAAATATTCCCTTATATTTCCGATATTGAAGTGTTCATGTCGATTAAGAGCTAACAAGATTCCTGTAACAGCCTTACGTCATCAAAATCCTTGCTAATCTAGCAGTTGTCTCATGTTATCCGAGGCAGGAGAGATTGGCTTCGAAATGATGCTGATCTAATTGTGTTCATTGCCCTATGAAATTATGAATGCAATTTCTCATAGAGGAACTTGCAGTGGAAATTTAAATATATATGTATTTAAATCCTACTTACAATCCATGCTATCAAAGTCAGGTAATAACATATAATGGAATGCAAAAATCAATTCTGTATAACGCTTTGGAGTCACCCTCATTAATGTTAAATAAGATGTGGTAAATAATGTGCCAATTTAAAAGGTCGATTGGTTTTCTGAAAACATGTAATGCTTTAAACATTTGAGTATTCTTCTTAATGCTGTATTTAGTAACCCTGATTTCAAATATGCTTTTAAATATTTCAACTGTCATTCTCTTAATAAATTAGCATTGCTATAAAGATGCAGTTAGAAGCATATTTTTCATACAATTTCTCTTTCATATAGATTATAAGTAGACCTACTTGTATGTTTGTAATTAGAGGAATATGATTTTCTGTCTGGATCTGTAATCATACTTAATATTCGTTGATATAACTTATAAGGCATTTGATGATTATATACACCCAATAAGGTGTCTATTGCAATGTTCTCAGTTGGTCAACACATTGGTTCTGCCTGGACATCGTAGTGCCTGAAGACTGGACGGGACAGGAAGTATGTCTGCTGTGGAACTCTAACTCTGAGGCTCTGGTCTGGAGGGACAGCACACCTGTTCAGGTGGTTAAATAATTCTCAAGCTAGGTCAATATATATAATATACTGAGACAACACACATGTCGAGGTAGTTTAACCATCTTCCAGCACGTTCAGTTGACTGAGGCACTTGTCTGGGAGGTCGACAGCACGCTAGTTCACGTACCATAGTCAAAACATCCTCAAACTAGGTTATCAGGAGTGACAGCACACCATTTAAGGTTGTTAAACAATCCTCTTGCTTCATGCAATAGCTAAGTCAATTCTCCTCTGGAGAGACAGCACACCAGTTCAGGTAAATGAACCATCCTCCAGCTAGGTCATTTAATTGAAGCACTCCTTAGGAGGGACGTACAGCACTCTAGTTCAGGAAGTTAAACCATCCTCCAGCTAGGTCAATTTACTAAATAATGATAAATAATAGTAATTTGGGGTTCTTAAATAACGTTTTATCACAACCTAGTCGTAGGTCATCTCAAAGCGGTTCACAAATTATTATCCATGGTTATAGGGCCTATTGCAATCATCCAATACTTTTATCAACTCCCTGGGAAACATATAGGTGGTGCTGCCATTCGGCACTCACAGCTAGCATTCAACAATTCTAGCACTGCCCAACCGAATACTCATTTACAGCTGAGTAGATCGAATGGAACAAGCTGAGTAAGTATCTTAATCAAGGATACAATACAGTGCCGTACCGTGACTCGAACCCGCAACCCTTCAGGCACAAGCCCGGCGTCCTACCACTAGACTATGTTGCCTCCTCTGAGGGACAACACACTAGTACTAGTTCAGGTAGTTCAACCATCCTCCAGCTAGGTCATTTAACTGAGGTACTCCTTTGCAGGGACATGTATGCAGCCATTTCTGGGTGTAGACCATATGTAAAATATGCGAGGTTATATTCTCAGTGTTTACATACATACATGCATTTACAAGTAAATGAAACTGAAGAAATACAGGGAATGTATGTCATCACGACATATATCTAGTTTGAATAGATTAGATCAGAAAATTGATGAGTTTGACTAAGCCTTTGATTGAACAAATAGGTTTAAAACCCCTAAATGGATTGCTGTAACAATGTGATGCCATAGTATCATCAAAATCTCACTCTCTGGAAGGCCAGTCTCAAACCTTCGCAAACCAAGTCTCATGGTCTCCATTTGGTCAGGTATGGTATTATGTAAATGATCTTGAATAATTTCAAAATATATTCCTGAGATCAATTTCATTTTTCTATGCCTTTCAAACCAGTCGCAATATTGTATAGGTTTCTTAATATGGAACTCTTTTGATTTAATTGTCACAGTAAGGTAGCATGTATACAGTCTTGTGTCTTTTTTTGTAAAAAGTTTCATAGAAATGTCTTTAAATACATGTTTTACAATGCAATAAACTTAAAGACAGCAACAACCACTTAATGTTTCACTTAGTGTTTATTTGTTTGTACTATACAGGGTTTGAGTGGGGAACACAACAGGCATTCCTTCCCCTTGGCTAATGGTCCAATATGGAAGAACCAATGCAGGTTTGTGACAGACTTATTACCAATATTAACTATCAAATGGTTGAAGTAATGTATTATAAAATTTTGGACTTTTTTAATGCTGATTATCAATGAGGTATGAACCTGAAAAAGTTCTATTGTTCGCGGCGAAAGCGTGGTCAATATAGATTTTTTTGAGTTTATATCACTTCATATTTACTATCACAAAAAATTGTAACTGCTATATTGTATATGCTTCAGCAATATAATTTGAAAACCAATCTAGCAGATCAGATTCACTAGAGTATTTGAAACATTTTCTGATGCCATTGAGGTATTGTGTGATGACTATCATTGGCATCAAATCAAAACAACTCGCTGAAGGTTACAGAGATGTGAAAGTCTTGGACACGTGTACAAAGGACTAGGTGTTTACATCTGAGATTTATCTTCCAAATCACAATAGAGTTTAAAATATCCTGAAATTAAATCGTAAACCGGGGTATCTCCTACATCTATATCATGTAAGTATCTGAATAATTACTGTTTATTTCTGTTGTCTTGAAGACATGTCTTTCGTCGACATCTCAATGAGTTGTTGACAGAATTTCACAAGCTTCGTAACCTTTGATCACTTTACTACTGTATGTCACCAGACAGACGATCCATATAGAGATGGCCTGTAATGGTTTGTTTGGAGCTGGTGATAATGGCATGATCGAACGTCCAGACCCCAATCGTTACTTCACCCTGGCACAGGCGGAGATTGCTGTGTTTGACCGCAGAATCTACAATCTTATCATGGATGTGGAGATGCTACATGACATGGCAAAGGTGAGATACATAAGCCAATAGTTTATGCAGAACTAAAAATTCTTTTAGGAGAGTTGATGATCATCTCAGATAAAAATATTTGGGAAAAGAACTGAGTTTTCCAGTTCTCTTCAGTGTCAAAACCAACCACACTCTTCACTTGTGTGAACTCCTCTATTCCACCCCACTTGTGTGAACTCCTCTATTCCATCCCACCTTTTGCTGACAGGGAATTCCCCAGGTTCAATTTTTGGACTTTGCTCCATAGCAATAGTAAACTTTTTTGATGATGAGGACTAAATTAACATAGTACAGTAAAAGTCGATCAAGATATCTTATCAATTAAGACATCCTCATGCATATGATAAAAGGGATTATCTTATTTAGTCTTTGAAATAATTTGATATGGAATTTTTTCTCAGCACTTACCAGAAAACACCGAGCGAGGCTATCAGGCTTTGTTTACTGTGAACAAACTCATCAACACATGTAACGTGGAGGATTCATCTACCTACCAGAGGTCAGTGGTCCCATTATATCTTACCACAGGTCAGCGGTCCCATTATATCTTACCACAGGTCAGCGGTCCCATTATATCTTACCACAGGTCAGCGGTCTCATTATAACTTACCACAGGGCAGCGGTCTCATTATATCTTACCACAGGTCAGCGGTCCCATTATATCTTACCACAGGTCAGCGGTCCCATTATATCTTACCACAGGTCATGCAGTCGTCCTGTTATATCTTACAACAGGTCAGTGGTCCCATTATATCTTACCACAGGTCAGCGGTCCCATTATATCTTACCACAGGTCAGCGGTCCCATTATATCTAACAACAGGTCAGTGGTCCCATTATATCTTACCACAGGTCAGTGGTCCCATTATATCTTACCACAGGTCAGTGGTCCCATTATATCTTACCACAGGTCAGTGGTCCCATTATATCTTACCACAGGTCAGTGGTCCCATTATATCTTACCACAGGTCAGTGGTCCCATTATATCTTACCACAGGTCAGTGGTCCCATTATATCTTACCACAGGTCAGTGGTCCCATTATATCTTACCACAGGTCAGTGGTCCCATTATATCTAACAACAGGTCAGTGGTCCCATTATATCTTACCACAGGTCAGTGGTCCCATTATATCTTACCACAGGTCAGTGGTCCCATTATATCTTACCACAGGTCAGTGGTCCCATTATATCTTACCACAGGTCAGTGGTCCCATTATATCTTACCACAGGTCAGTGGTCCCATTATATCTTACCACAGGTCAGTGGTCCCATTATATCTTACCACAGGTCAGTGGTCCCATTATATCTTACCACAGGTCAGTGGTCCCATTATATCTTACCACAGGTCAGTGGTCCCATTATATCTAACAACAGGTCAGCGGTCCCATTATATCTAACAACAGGTCAGTGGTCCCATTATATCTAACCACAGGTCAGCGGTCCCATTATATCTAACAACAGGTCAGTGGTCCCATTATATCTAACGACAGGTCAGCGGTCTCATTATAACTTACAACAGATCAGCGGTCTCATTATAACTTACCACAGATCAGTGGTCCCATTATATCTAACCACAGGTCAGCGGTCCCATTATATCTAACAACAGGGCAGTGGTCCCATTATATCTAACAACAGGTCAGCGGTCCCATTATATCTAACAACAGGTCAGTGGTCCCATTATATCTAACGACAGGTCAGCGGTCTCATTATAACTTACAACAGATCAGCGGTCTCATTATAACTTACCACAGGTCAGAGGTCCCATTATATCTTGCCACAGGTCAGTGGTCGGGGTATATCTTACCACAGGACAGCGGTCCCATTATATCTCACCACAGGTCAGTGGGCCCATTATATCTTACCACAGGACAGTTGTCCCATTATATCTTAACACAGGTCAGGGGTCCCATTATATCTCACCACAGGTCAGTGGGCCCATTATATCTTACCACAGGTCAGTGGTCCCATTATATCTTACATCAGGTCAGTTGTCCCATTATATCTTACCACAGGTCAGCGGTCCCATTATATCTTACCACAGGTCAGTGGTCCCATTATATCTTACCACAGGTCAGCGGTCCCATTATATCTAACAACAGGTCAGTTGTCCAATTATATCTTACAACAGTCTGAGCAAGTACACTTTAATCTGTGGAAAAGTAAGGAATAAATGTTCTGCATGCAGCTAAAATAGACCAGCCATAAGCTATTAACAGCTGTTTCTTATGATATAGTGGTTATATACCAGTAAATTTGATCATTCTTACATTTTCATTGGAACATGCATGTATATGTTGGCAAACAGCAGAAAGCATAACAAGAATGAGATGTCTTCTAGCATTGTTTACTGATGTTTCCTGTAGTATATTCCTTTGAATTAGTTCTTACTTTTATTTGCCATATACATGTACCTTCACATGTTGAAGACACATTATCATGTATTCAAAGTTTTAGAATTTTTGGAATTATTGCCTTATCTTAATATTATCAAACTTTGTATGTGTACAAATGTGATCTTCTGTTTTTTTTCTAGAGCCCATGCAATAGCAGAAGAGTTTTTTAAACAAGGCAATGGGGCAAGTCAGCACACTCTCCATGCTATGGGGCATGCTCACATAGACACAGGTAAACAACTTGTGAAGTCACTTTCCATGCTATAGAAAAAGTTAACATAATAAACATGTCACACATGCAATACGTTGTACATTGTACTTTGGACATGCTCGCATGTACATAGATATAGTATTCTTCAAATGGCCTTAGCAATATTTTTATGCCCTTGACCCATGTCCTGTTAATTATTTAGTGCCTTTTTCTGAAGGTTTGGTTTGTTTTGATATATGTTAAAGCTTGGCTGTGGCCGTATGCTGAGACAATCAGGAAGTGTGCGAGGAGCTGGTCATGTACGCTACAGCTGATGGAACAGTACCCAGACTTCACCTTCACTTGCTCTCAGGTAAATAATGTACTCGCATGTAACTTATGTAACTTACTTGTATGTCTCAGGCATGTAACACACATGTATGTCTCAGGTATGTAACACACACATATGTCTCAGGTATGTAACACACACATTTGTCTCAGGTATGTAACACACACATATGTCTCGGGTATGTAACACACACATATTTCTCTTTCCTGGACAGGTGTGTGTGCACTTTTACCGGTGTGAGATTTCCTTGTCTCACCCTAGAGTTGAGACGAGGGGATTCCCCGATTCATAACAATGATATAACATCACTTCAACAATACAATGACATCATGTCGACAATCCATCAACGTCACGTCAACCCTGAATTTAGCCTGCAAAGTTAACATTACATTGTGTATATGATACACAATGGGGGAACAGGGTCAGAGAAAAAGAATAATTCACCTTCTTGGGGGTGAGAGTTTCTATAAGTCTCAGGTATGTAACACACACACACATCTCAGGTACATAACATACCTACAATGTATATGTCTCAGGTACATAACATACACATATGTCTCAGGTATGTAACACACACACATATATCAGGCACATAACATACCTACAATGTATATGTCTCAGGTACATAACATACACATATGTCTCAGGTACATAACATACACATATTTCTCAGTTATATAATATACACATATATCTCAGGTATATAATATACACATATGTCTCAGGTACATAACATACACATATGTCTCAGGTACATAACATACACTTAGTCTCAGGTATATAATGTACACATATGTCTCATGTATATAATATACACATATTTCTCAGGTGTATAATATACACATATGTCTCAGGTACATAATATACACATATGTCTCAGTTATATAATGTACACATATGCCTCAGGTGTATAATATACACATATGTCACAGGTGTATAATATACACATATGTCTCAGGTAAATAACATACACATATGTCTCAGTTATATAATGTACACATATGTCTCATGTATATAATATACACATATTTCTCAGTTAGATATCAGGTACATACAGTAATGTACATGTATGTCTCAGGTACATAATGTACACATTTATCTCTCAGGTGATTAAACAGATTTGCAGTCAGTTTAATAAACTACAAATGTTTGTAGTCATCGACCTGTATATGTCAGACAACTTTAATTTACATTCAATTTTTAGTGCATTGATCCATTAATTTGTACCATATATATTCACAGTTCGATTGTAACTGCTAAAACCCTGAATGTGAATACTGTTAAATATCTGCAATGAAATGGTGTTTTTGTCAGTCATAGTTATATCTTGAATGTTTTGAGTACAGACTGTGTTCTGTTTCTAGGCTCAACAGTTTGAGTGGGTGAAGCAACACTATCCTGTGATGTATGACAAGATCAAGTCGTATGTACAGAGGGGGCGCTTCATACCTGTGGGTGGTACGTGGGTGGAAATGGTAGGTACAGATCTAGAGGGGGCACGCATTACCTGTGGGTGGTACGTGGATGGAAATGGTAGGTACAGAGGGGGTGCTTCATACTTGTGAGTGGTACTTGGGTGGAAATGGTAGGTACAGAGGGGGTGCTTCATACCTGTGGGTGGAAATGGTAGGTACAGAGGGGGTGCTTCATACCTGTGAGTGGTACTTGGGTGGAAATGGTAGATACAGAGGGGGTGCTTCATACCTGCGTGTGGAAATGGTAGGTACAGAGTTGGTGCTTCATACCTGTGGGTGGTACATGGGTGGAAATGGTAGGTACAGAGGGGGTGCTTCATACCTGTGGGTGGTACATGGGTGGAAATGGTAGGTACAGAGGGGGTGCTTCATACCTGTGGGTGGTACATGGGTGGAAATGGTAGGTACAGAGGGGGTGCTTCATACCTGTGGGTGGTACATGGGTGGAAATGGTAGGTACAGAGGGGGTGCTTCATACCTGTGGGTGGTACATGGGTGGAAATGGTAGGTACAGAGGGGGTGCTTCATACCTGTGGGTGGTACATGGGTGGAAATGGTAGGTACAGAGGGGGTGCTTCATACCTGTGGGTGGTACATGGGTGGAAATGGTAGGTACAGAGGGGGTGCTTCATACCTGTGGGTGGTACATGGGTGGAAATGGTAGGTACAGAGGGGGTGCTTCATACCTGTGGGTGGTACATGGGTGGAAATGGTAGGTACAGAGGGGGTGCTTCATACCTGTGGGTGGTACATGGGTGGAAATGGTAGGTACAGAGGGGGTGCTTCATACCTGTGGGTGGTACATGGGTGGAAATGGTAGGTACAGAGGGGGTGCTTCATACCTGTGGGTGGTACATGGGTGGAAATGGTAGGTACAGAGGGGGTGCTTCATACCTGTGGGTGGTACATGGGTGGAAATGGTAGGTACAGAGGGGGTGCTTCATACCTGTGGGTGGTACATGGGTGGAAATGGTAGGTACAGAGGGGGTGCTTCATACCTGTGGGTGGTACATGGGTGGAAATGGTAGGTACAGAGGGGGTGCTTCATACCTGTGGGTGGTACATGGGTGGAAATGGTAGGTACAGAGGGGGTGCTTCATACCTGTGGGTGGTACATGGGTGGAAATGGTAGGTACAGAGGGGGTGCTTCATACCTGTGGGTGGTACATGGGTGGAAATGGTAGGTACAGAGGGGGTGCTTCATACCTGTGGGTGGTACATGGGTGGAAATGGTAGGTACAGAGGGGGTGCTTCATACCTGTGGGTGGTACATGGGTGGAAATGGTAGGTACAGAGGGGGTGCTTCATACCTGTGGGTGGAAATGGTAGGTACAGAGGGGGTGCTTCATACCTGTGGGTGGTATGTGGGTGGAAATGGTAGGTACAGAGGGGGTGCTTCATACCTGTGGGTGGTATGTGGGTGGAAATGGTAGGTACAGAGGGGGTGCTTCATACCTGTGGGTGGTATGTGGGTGGAAATGGTAGGTACAGAGGGGGTGCTTCATACCTGTGGGTGGTACGTGGGTGGAAATGGTAGGTACAGAGGGGGTGCTTCATACCTGTGGGTGGTACATGGGTGGAAATGGTAGGTACAGAGGGGGTGCTTCATACCTGTGGGTGGTACATGGGTGGAAATGGTAGGTACAGAGGGGGTGCTTCATACCTGTGGGTGGTACATGGGTGGAAATGGTAGGTACAGAGGGGGTGCTTCATACCTGTGGGTGGTACATGGGTGGAAATGGTAGGTACAGAGGGGGTGCTTCATACCTGTGGGTGGTACATGGGTGGAAATGGTAGGTACAGAGGGGGTGCTTCATACCTGTGGGTGGTACATGGGTGGAAATGGTAGGTACAGAGGGGGTGCTTCATACCTGTGGGTGGTACATGGGTGGAAATGGTAGGTACAGAGGGGGTGCTTCATACCTGTGGGTGGTACATGGGTGGAAATGGTAGGTACAGAGGGGGTGCTTCATACCTGTGGGTGGTACATGGGTGGAAATGGTAGGTACAGAGGGGGTGCTTCATACCTGTGGCTGGAAATGGTAGGTACAGAGGGGGTGCTTCATACCTGTGTGTGGAAATGGTAGGTACAGAGGGGGTGCTTTATACCTGTGGGCGGTACATGGGTGGAAATGGTAGGTACAGAGGGGGTGCTTCATACATGTGTGTGGTACGTGGGTGGAAATAGTAGGTCAAAGGGGGCACTTCATACCTGTGGATGGTACGGAAATGGTAGGTACAAAGGAGACGCTTCATACCTGTGGGTGGAAATGGTAGGTACAGAGGGGGCGTTTCATACCTGTTTGTGGTACGAGGGTGGAAATGGTAAGTACAAAGGAGGCGCTTCATACCTGTGGGTGGAAATGGTAGGTACAGAGGGGGTGCTTCATACCTGTGGGTTGCAGGTGGGTGGAAATAGTAGGTCAAAGGGGGCATTTCATACCTGTGGATGGTACATAGGTGGAAATGGTAGGTACAAAGGGGCGCTTCATACCTGTGGGCGGAAATGGTAGGTACAAAGGGGCGCTTCATACCTGTGGGTGGTACTTGAGTGGAAATGGTAAGTAAAGACTACAGGTTTATGCCTCAATTCCCATCAGTTCATGCTAGTACAGAAGTTAAGGTACAGGTCCTCAGATAATCTGTACAACATCACTACCTCAGACTGTTAGATCATTTTCAAACTTTCAATGATTTAGATTGGCAGGAAAGATAAAATTTGATTCAAACCAAATCTTTTGTAGGATCTGACATGTCATTTTAATAGTAGTAGACATGTTCTTTTCAGACAATCTATAAAAGTTTGACACTGTTTAAGTAACATGTCTTCAATAATTGATCATGGAAGATTTTATAAAGTGGTTCTGTTAATTAAACTAAGACTGTTACATTTACTTCTTTGTGTTGGAAACTGAAATACGTCAGTAACATTTTCATATCTCCTAACAGGATGGAAACCTTCCCAGCGGAGAGTCCTTTATTAGACAGTTCCTGTATGGACAGCTGTTCTTTCAAAAAGAGTTTGGCAAAACATGCTCAGAGGTAATGACATTCATACACTGTACTACATAAATTTCCCCCCAAATAATAGAATATTCTTTTATATTCATTATATTTCTCGTAATGCTTTAGATATTATTTCTCATATTTTTTGGAAGTTTAATTTCTTGTGTTGTTTTACATTTAATTTGGAGCAGATCTTTATTAGATAAAAATTAGCTGAATATTGATATATCTTCTGTATTTAATGCTGTAGTGGTTTTTTTCTTCAAATTATTAGTAAAGAGGTCTGTTTCTGATTTGATTGCTACTTAAAGATGTTTATACATGTAATGTGAAAGATGTTTATACATGTAATGTGAAAGATGTTTATACATGTGAAAGATGTTTATACATGTAATGTGAAAAATGTTTATGCATGTAATGTGAAACATGTTTATACATGTAATGTGAAAGATGTTTATACATGTAATGTGAAAGATGTTTATACATGTAATGTGAAAAATGTTTATGCATGTAATGTGAAACATGTTTATACATGTAATGTGAAAGATGTTTATACATGTAATGTGAAACATGTTTTTACATGTAATGTGAAACATGTTTATACATGTAATGTGAAACATGTTTATGCATGTAATGTGAAACATGTTTATACATGTAATGTGAAAGAAACTTTAATGCAATGTTTATGATGCTACAGAAAACTAAAAAAACTGAGACTAAAAACTAAACAATGACCGCTACATATATTATACAATGTTATAGTTTTGGTTGCCAGACACATTTGGATACTCCGCTCAGCTTCCGCAGATCATGAATATCTGTAACATCAAACGCTTCCTTACTCAGAAGCTCAGCTGGAGTCTCATCAACAAGTTTCCTGTAAGTTTCTATAAACCCCATGCAATGCAGTGTAACACTTTACTTAACCAATCACCCCTGAAATTTCATAATGAACATTTCCAACCTTTGAATTGGGAGAGTTCAAATGTGTCTTCAGGGTGAATGAGTTAAGCAGCCTCAGCCTTCCAAAGCCAAGAAGTTGATTGTTGATAAGCTGACCTCAGACTTTGATAAGCTGACCTCAGACTTTGATAAGCTGACCTCAGACTTTGATAAGCTGACCTCAGACTTTGATAAGCTGACCTCAGACTTTGATAAGCTGACCTCAGACTTTGATAAGCTGACCTCAGACTTTGATAAGCTGACCTCAGACTTTGATAAGCTGACCTCAGACTTTGATAAGCTGACCTCAGACTTTGATAAGCTGACCTCAGACTTTGATAAGCTGACCTCAGACTTTGATAAGCTGACCTCAGACTTAGATATGACCAGTGAGAACATCACTTAGTGTTATACTATATAGCAAGTTATTTATGTGGGCTTCAAGTTTTGTAGGGTTTTGACACGAAATAAGAAAACTAAACTTACCCAGATAAGATTAACACAAATACTCTTCTTCAATAAGAAGTGATCTTATTCTCTTCTACCTCATAGGAAAATTCCAATGCACTTAATTTCCTTATCATAACTTTGTTTGTACACATTTAATAATCAGAGAAAGTCTGTGTCAATTTGTACCTCCTGAATGTGCTGGTGTATATTATGATATAACATGCCTCTTCAACAAATGTATTAATGTGTCCTTTTCCAGCACCACACATTTTGGTGGCAGGGTATTGATGGCAGCAAAGTCCTGACACATTTCCCACCCGGTGATTCGTACGAGATGAAAGGCCATGTCAAAGAGGTACTGACCTTTACCGACCTCTGCAAATGGAATATAAGACTTCATTATGAAGCTAGAGTATACATCTTAATAGATGATGGTACAAATGGAAAATTAATCAAAATGGTGTTTTTTTTCACAAACTTATGGTCAAAACATTAGTAAAGTAATACTACATAGATCAAGTTTAAAGAGAGATCAGTAGATTTGTTGTCAAAGGCTCAACAGCAATATGTTGTAATAGTACAGTTACACATGGTGTACTGCATATTGCTGTATTTTTTAATTTCGTATTATATTATTTCAAATAATCAGCAATAGAATAAAACATTTAATTTGATTGATTGAAATCAGTCACAGTTGAGTAAACCTTAAAACTTTAAAATATGTTAAATTTGACCATAATCGTTATACTTCTTTTTCCTAAGTCAGTAAGTTGAAACATTGTTAAATGCAAGCAAGTCTTTGATTGGAGTTGTTTTTGAGGATGTTTATATTTATTATTAATCACTGTGATGATGTTTGTATGTCCAGGTTCTCTTTACTCTGAGTAACTACCGAGACAAGGGACGGTCTGGTCACAGTATGTACCTGTTTGGTTACGGTGACGGTGGCAATGGACCCTCGTAAGATATCTCTTCTTTAATCTTTATCCCTTGATTGAGATTTCTATTATTAATTGTATGGTATTTTGTTAATAAATTAAATTTACATCTTCAAGATACTAAACCAGTTTCTGACCTTCCATTTTGAATTGAACTTAATATAAAATAATATTGATGTGCTTCATTTACTGTTTGCTTTAAGTTTCGTTTTTAGCTCACCTGGCACGAAGTGCCAAGTGAGCTTATGCCNATTCTGATCAGATCAATTTTTGAATCATAATACTGGTAAATTGAATAAAAGTCACATATAGAAGAAATTATTTGCGACATTTCACCTGCATTTGTACATAGAAGATCATTTTATGTGGCAGGGAGAACATGTTACAGAGACTGAGTAGGATAGAGGATACGGATGGTCTCCCAAGGTTGGTAACTCTTATTATCCAAGGTGTTTAATGCTTCACCATTGTTGAAGATCACTGATACTGGAAGACTTGAACATTATTTTCAGGTGACATTATAATAAGCTTTAGAATGTCCATGTTTATTCAATGTGTGTTCATTTTGCTGTGCATAATTGGCCTCAATCATAATCCTTCTCCCATGGTAGGTAACTCTTTTCCAAGGTCAATACTCTTTCTTCAAGAAATTTAAGGTACCTCTTCTTTCAGGGAACATGTATATTGCAATAATTTGTATAAAGTTATTGTTTGGGTGTATAACACTGTTTATATGGATGAACTTCATGTGTTTTGGTGTGTGATGATTTAATTGCTGTGGATATGAATAGTGTCTTTTAAATTTACTTCATGATTTTTTTTAAATTTTGGAACATTTATTTTATGTTCAGTTGTGCTTTCCATTCATGAATATCAAAACATTGCGTGAGATCTATTACTCTGTTTATGGACAGGGTTAGGATGAGTACCCCTGATGAGTATTTCTCCACGGTTGAGAAGAACGATGGTGATAAGTTATGTAAATGGACAGGAGAGCTATACCTTGAGCTTCACAATGGCACATACACAACCCATGCCAAGGTAATTAACAACCATTTTCTACGTTTATTTGACTGTTTTACATAACCCTTATCAGAATTTCATTGGGCGTTTTTAGGTCACCTGAGCCTGATACTGGCAAAGGGATTTCATTAATATTTCATGGGAAGGTTACATGACATCTCCCTGACCAAGTGGTTATTTTTCGGGTCGATCAGAAATCCAATATGGCCGCCACGGCCGCCATTTTGAAAAACTTTCAAACTTAAAGTCAAGTTCTGCTGGGCCGATTGAACTGAAACTTTGTAGGAATGATCGACTCATGGTCCTGACAAAATGTTGTTATTTTTCGGGTCTATCAGAAATCCAATATGGCCGACACAGCCGCCATTTTGAAAAACCATTTCAAACTTAAAGTCAAGTTCTACTGAGCCGATTAAACTGAAACTTTGTAGGAATGATCGACTCATGATCCTGACAAAGTGTTGTTATTTTTCGGGTCGATCAGAAATCCAATATGACCGCCACGGCCGCCATTTTGAAAAACTATTTTAAACTTAAAGTCAAGTTCTACTGGGCTGATTAAACTGAAACTTTGTAGGAATGATCGACTCATGGTCCTGACAAAGTGTTGTTATTTTTCGGGT
>NW_018407700.1:278603-292905 GCF_002113885.1 Mizuhopecten yessoensis | reverse complement strand
ATTTCTAACAAAGAAACATCTTTTCATTGGTTAATATGAGATGTATATCATGTTTGAGCGCGTAAATCAAACACATAGAATGCGAATGTAAACATTACAACCACGATGGATTCTAGTGACGATAGCGACTTTGAATTTGATGGTTTTAATGCGGAAGATATTGCACGATCGGATGAAACTTTACAGCGATTATTAAACAGGGATTCTGACATTGAAGTGAGCGAATTTGATGACGATACCGACAGTGATGAAGATATACCACTGGCATTTCTCGCGCGACATAGGGCTCGTTTAGATGTAAACAATGGCGAAGATTCTGACGCTGACGATGATATGCCCTCGTGGACTGCCAATCTTTCTGCTGTAGAAACGGAAGAATTTACAGAAACTACTGGAGCAGTTACAAGGTTTCCTAACACTGCTAAAGAAATAGATTTTTTTAACAAAGTTTTCCCCACTGATTGGTACGGGAAAATAGCGACCAAGACAAACCGGTACGCCAGAGAAAAAATCAGGGAAAATGGCGCTGACCCAAAATGGAACCCAACAAATGCAGAGGAAATTCGAGCTTTTTTTGCCTTCAACATCACAATGGCAATCATAGTAGCTCCAAATCAGGATCTCTACTTCACATCTGATGCATTTTTTAAATCAACAGGGATTTCTGAACGCATAACAAGGGATAGATTTGACAAACTTTGTCAATACTTTCATGTGTGTGACAACACAAACAATCCACCAAGAGGCAAACCTTGATTTGACAAATTGGCACACATCAGACCAATTTTAGAGGACATTAGACAAAAATGTAAGTCCATTTATTTGCCTCACTGCGAAACCTCAATTGATGAGCAAATGATAGCTTACACAGGTCGCCTGGGATTCAAACAATATGTCCCAATGAAGCCAACGAAACGCGGCATCAAAGTGTGGGTCAGGGCTGATCCACACAATGGATTTGTCAACGACTTCCAAGTCTTCTCAGGGAAAGTTGGAAATGCACCAGAAGTTGGACTAGGAGAACGTGTTGTGAGAGAGCTGACTCAAGATATCTGGGGGAAGTATCACAAAGTATATTGTGATAACTATTTCAGCTCTGTCCCTTTGTTCGAAGAACTTCTCCGCGAAAAAACATACGCCTGCGGAACATTTCGAACAAACAGGAAGCACATTCCCAAGGCTATATCACAAGCTAAGCTTAAAAACCAAGGGAATCTCATCATGCAGCAGAAGGGACAGATGGTTGCTGTGGCATGGCATGACAAAAGAACTGTTCACATATTGTCAACATGTGACAGCCCACTTGAGATGGACACGGTCCAGAGAAAGAAAAAAGATGGGACTGTTAGACATGGTTCCTGCCCAAAAGCATTGAGGAACTACACAAGCTTCATGAATGGTGTTGACAGAGCAGACCAGCTTCGCTCTGCCTACTCCATCTCACGGAAAGCAGCGAGGTGGTGGAAGTATCTGTTTTAGTTTCTGGTTGACATCTCCATCATCAACGGGTTCATCATGATGAAGGAATCTCCAACCCACCAACTTAAAACCAAAACTGGGAGAGCAAAACCAAGAACACAACTAGACTTTAGAAAAAACCTGGCAAAACAACTAATGGGAGGTTGGTTATTGGCTAAAAAGAAAAAGGGAGAGTGTTCAAAATAAAGCTACAGAAGGACTGATTCACTGGCCGACCATCCTGGCGAAGAAGAAGACATGCAAACAGTGTTCTAAACAGGGCGTCCGGAGAGAACCAACATCTGGATGTGAACATGCATTGTAATGTCAATTTGTGTGTTGCCTGTGTCAAGCCTTACCATCGGGCTAATTTCCCAAACTTGTTCCAGTAATAAAATCAGAGGAAAAGTACTGATACTGTGTACATATACTGTTGTGTAGTGTAGCAAATTACTTTTTTTTTGGAAAATTTTCAAAGTGTTTACTTTGCTTTTTTTAAAGTAAGTATTTTTTCTGGAGTACACAAAATTACCTAAAGTGATAGAACACTTATTCAACACTGTGTGTTTCAAATATGGTAAGTTTATGTTTATTATTTAGCATGTTATGATGATTTTAGTTGTAGGTGTTAAATATTTTGCTGCTGTATCACTAGGGAAGCTGATCATATGGCTTAGGGAGTCTGGCTCAAAGGGATGCTTAGGGATTGCATCCAAGATGGCCGCCAGGCCTGAAAGAGTTAAAGTCAAGTTCTACTGGGCCGATTGAACTGAAACTTTGTAGGAATGATCGACTCATGGTCCTGACAAAAGTGATGTTATTTTTAGGGTCGATCAGAAATTCAATGTGGCCGCCACGGCCGCCATTTTGAAAAAAGTATTTAAACTTAAAAACAAGATCTAATAGGCCGATTTAACTGAAACGCGGTCTAGGAATGATCAGCTCAGGGTCCTGACAAACTTCAGTTAACTATTTTGTACTCAAATTGGTACATATTTCAACAACAAAAATAAATACTGTAGGACTCAGGTGACCGTTTAGGCCCATGGGCCTCTTGTTTAATGAAATCACAATTTAGTCTATCAATGAAGCATGTCATTTTCAGATTAAAGAATTAAACCGTAGATGTGAGATTTTGCTCCATGATGTTGAGTTACTGAGCTGCCTGGCACTGGCTGTTGGTCCTGAGAAAGTGTATGACTACCAAGCAGAAGAACTTCTCAGACTCTGGAAACTCTTGCTGCTCAACCAATTCCATGATGTACTTCCTGGGTCATCTATCGAACTGGTATGCTAATTAGTTAGGTCAACTCCAGCATTGTCATATGATAATATATGGCTGGTATGCTAACTTGCTACTAGTTAAATCAACTATCATACAGTATACATATATATCTATATTTGTGTTCTTTTTTAATTATTAAATAATTGATCTAGTGGTGTCTGTACAACTGGTCTCCTATTAAATATCTATGGCAGGGATTGCCTAGAGGATAGGACTACAACTTTTTACTGGAAATTTTAACCTCAGTTTTACTTTTACCCTCTGTAATGAGGCAAAAGTATCATTTTAGAAAAGTTAGTAATCAACAAAATGTACATAGTAATTAAATGTGAAGGGCAAATTAATACTGGCCAAATATAAATTTTATAAATGAAGGGCAAAATTTCCTGGCACACAGTTATATTGGGAATATCTAATTCAATGAGGTCCGGTGAGCATGGTGAAGGGGTCATTTACTTTCATTTTGTTTTCTTGACATTTAAGATATCTGTTTCTATTTGCAACAATTTAATGTTAAGCGTTTATTTTTTATCAAGGTATACAAGGATTCAAATATTCATTATAAAGGTGAGTTCCTGGATCATCCAGATCATTGTATATAACACCTTTAGATAATTCATCAATTAAATGTATACAAAGTACACTAATCTTCAAAAGGATGATTACATACAAAAATCAGCCTGTAGCTTGCTGGGATGAGGGAGTTTTAACCTAGCTCATATAAATGATCTGTAGATCAATATTCAAGATCACAGGGGTCTATACATGTACTTCGTTTAAATTTTCAAATGAAATGACTTTTTTTCAATTTCAACATATTTTATTGACAAAAAAAGTCATCAGGATTGGACATCAGGCATTGCCTATATAAGCTCTCTCCTTACAGCTACATCTGGTGGTGAACACATTGTTTACATATATTAAAGACATTTACATGATAGATACACAAAGGGGAGGTAACTCCTCCAAAGCACATCATAATTATAATAGTGATATGTAAAGATATATAGCCTGTAGCTTGTTAGGCTGTGAAGGGCTGTTCAAATAGATAACCTTGACCCATATTGGAGATCATAGGGGTCCAATATGTTAAAAGCTTTAAAAAAACGCCTGTAGTCATAATATGTCAGATGTGTTCAGAACTTTAAAAAATATCTTCTAACCTACAAAGTGACTATACAGAAAATATGTTAGGTCTGTATAACTTTTCAAGTTAATTATTGCCAGATAAAATTTCATAATTAAATATGGCCACAACAGCCTCTAAATTTGTTGACATTACTTGATTAGTCACAGATACATTTTGCTAACACCATTATATATCAGATGGGTGATATGGGCCCTTTGGACCTCTGCTTCTATTTAATTGACATTTATTGACAACATGGATTCTTTCAGATATACAGAAGTCTGGGCAGGCACTGTGGAACAATGCTTTTACCCATCTTACTACTAGTCAGTCTGACCTCGGTCCACTAGTGGTCAACACACTCAGCTGGGAGCGGTCAGATGTGATCAGTGTCCCAAGAGATGAGTTGGAGAGTAAGGAAAACCCAGAGAGTTCGTCCAAAAAACAGAAGCTTCATAATGAATTGCTACAATTAGATGTCTACAGTAACAATCTGGGTAAGTTGAGGAAGAGCTTTCTGTCAAAATCCTTCAAAATATTGCCCCCTACCACACACACACACACACAAGTCAATAAAGAAAGAAAAATGACATCTTCATGTGATAAACAAAACAACAAAACAAACGTGTTGTCTTAAAAAAGATCTGTCTATGAAGAGTTTTTGTTTGTATAAAAAATCAACCTCACTGTATGCTGCTGCAGTATTTATGTCCTTGTGTGTTACAGCTATTGTGTTGGTACCCAGCTGTGGCTATACAGGTCTATCACCACAGGAGTGTCAGTTCCCTGTCAGGGTTGTCAAACATGTAAGTGATACTGTCAGGGTTGTCAAAAATGTAAGTGATACTGTCAGGGTTGTGAAACATGTAAGTGATATTGTCTGGGTTGTGAAACATGTAAGTGACACTGAAAGGGTTGTCAAATGTAAGTGATATTGTCAGGGTTGTCAAAAATGTAAGTGATACTTTCAGGATTGTCAAAAATGTAAATGATATCGTCAGGGTTGTGAAACATGGAAATGACACTGATAGGGTGGTCAAAATGTAAGTGATATTGTCAGGGTTGTCAAAATGTAAGTGATACTTTCAGGGACTAGAGTTATTATGAATAATCTGGCAAATTAAAGCAAGATTATTGTGTCACTTAACAAACAGATATAGGGGATACATATATGCAGAACATCGTCAATACAAAATTTGAAAAAAAATGAAATTTCTAAATTGTTCTCTATTTTTTTTTTTTTTTAAAGTTTCATCAGAAAAAGTGTGTGTTCATGCTATTTAATGACATTGTACTGTATGAGAACCTATGATCTGTTGACTATAATTGTAATTTGTTTTTGTAGGGAGATCTTTATCAGCTGGAGAACCAATACCTGACTGCCGTTATAAACTCATCTGGTCATGTGATAGAGCTTAGTGTGCCAGGAACAAGCAGGTTAGTACAATCTGGTACACATCAAGTATATAGGTCAAGGTCATTTGGTTTATTTGAGTACCAGGGACAAATATTTAAGTAAAGGTCATGTGATAGCGATTTGAGTACCAAGAACAAGTTTAAAGGTCAAGGTCATTTGGTAGAGAATTGAGAACAAGGTACAAGTATATAGGTCATGGTCATATGGTAGAGATATAAGAACCAGGTACAAGTATATAGGTCAAGGTCATTTGGTAGAGAATTGAGAACCAGGTACAAGGAAATGAGAACCAGGTACAAGTATATATGTCAAGGTCATTTGGTAGAGAAATGAGAAGCAGGTACAAGTACATAGGTCAGGGTTGACATATGTTTGAGACTTGAGAACCAGGTACAAGTATATAGGTCAAGGTCATTTATGGAGATTTGTGTACCACATACAAATGTATAGATCATGATCATATGGTAGTGAATAGTATACCAGGAGGTCATGGTCAAATGACAGATATTAGAGTTCAGGAACAGACAAGAAGGTGCAGGTCACGTGTGAGAGCTAGATAAAGGAAGGAAGATCAAGATCAGGTTGTTACAAAAATGTTGAAGACCGTATAATGAAATACCACGTGTGAGAGATGTCCAATTATTTTGAAGTGTTCTGCTGATTGAGTGCAGTATTAAAGGAATACACCATTCTTTAACCTCAGCATAATATTGGATTTTAAACTTTTCCCAAATAAGCAATGTGACTTTTTATCCTCAAGTTTTATAAGTGATTTTTTTTCTTTTAGAAATGCCATCAGTGCAAGTCACCATGGTAACCAGTTTGTGATGTATGATGATGTGCCCCTATATTGGGATGCCTGGGATGTGATGGACTATCACCTGGAGACCAGGTGAGTGCTTATAAACCAACTTATCCTTATTTTTATTGTGACCTGTTTATACATTAAAGACCACTTGTCTGTAAAGATTTGTTCCCTCAAGTCAATACAGGATTGACAGTATACTTGTTTTATAAAAAGCTCTTAAATCTAAAATGTTTAAGATATTTAATATTAAAATAGTAATTAACGCAGTAGGAGTTGCTGTTCTGTCAATAATACAATTATGTTCTGGTGTTACCTTCTGATATTTAGTGTGACTCACCACAGGCACCTGGGTCTGTGTTGTTGTTGTGTGATAAACATATTCCTTTCTCTTACCCTGAGCTACTGTCTTTTATCGCATTGGACCAGTTGGACCAGTTGGACCAGAGTTGTAATTGGTGTATTAAATAAGGAAAGGCTAAGTTTCTAATGCTGCTTTCAAGTTCAGGCCCCTGACAATGCATTGACCCTGTAACTTGATTATGACAGTGTAAGATAGAAAGTATCATTCACTCCCTTGGGGTGAGATGGGGGGTCTCAACTATTGGGGAAAGATTGTTAAGTTACCAAACACATAACAAGCATTGTGCTTGACAACTTCAGAATCCTGGACGCTTTACCTAGTATACCTAAAAATCAGTTTAAATATTTACTTTGACACATTCTCCCCTGAAGACACAATTACACTCTTCAAGGTTGGAATAGTTGATTATGAAATTTCAGGGGTGAATGAGTTAATTAAATGTGTTTAAATTCATAAGATATGAAAATTATGTTAAGAAGTCATGTAGAAACTTCTCATTGGTCCTACTTCTCCATTTACCAGGAGATTCAATCATTTGTTAGAGATCTAATTTTCATATTTAAGAGATACATCAGTTATAAATTGTTTTTACTTGACCTTGACAGAAAGCCTGTGACAGAAGTGATAGAAAGTGTGAAGATCAATGACCATGGACCTATCAGGGTGTCTCTAGAGGTAGGTGTTAGGTCTTCTGGTGTTTGAATAGTAGAAACAATTCCCATTTCTGTGTTAAGTTCTAGCAAGCTGAACTACTGGTATACTATCGCCATTGTCAATACTGTGAATTATTCAAAGCCTTTTCAGGAGATATATGCCATAAAAATCTCATGTGACCATGCATTTTACAGGATAACAGTTGTTTGAAATTTGAATATTTAAATGGAAAAGAAAATTACCCATTAAAGCTGCAAGGGTCGAACTCAGGACCTTTACCTTGTAAAGGCTATGCTTTAGCAGTCTTGTCATCTAGGGATTATGATAGTAGGATATCAAAATGGATGTCGAACTTATGGTATGCAAAGCCTTTACAAAAGTTGACAGGGAAAGTTATGCTACGCCAGAAAATATCTTTTGATTGCTTCATCTGCTGTATATAGAAGGGAGAGTACTCCAGGTCAAATAAACCCTGAGTGGAACTCTTCCCTGTGATTACAACTGATGCAGTGGTACCCTTTACCTTAAGATGGACTAGAGCAGTTTCTGGATAAACATTATTACTTCATATTACGTGGAGTATTGTTAATACATATACATAAACAATAGAAATGACATCATTAAAAGCGAGTTGTTGATGTTGAGGAACAGTATTTGACTAAAGAAATATTTCAATTGGGCTCTATCCATTTTTGTAAAATTCTTTGTTAATTTAAAAAGGGTTTTAAATGAGTTTCCTTTTTATATCAGATATACAAAAGTTATCATAAAATTCAGTTTTTTTAGACCCTTTTGTCTTTAATGTGGGAAACAAACTCATTTAGGGTTTAAGGACATTTTGTAAACTGTATATATATTTGCACCACTCTCTAGCTATTTAAAATGAGTTTACCTAATGCTGATTTTGCTCCTCTGTTTACTTATTTACTAGCTGTATCTTGATCTGTCAGATATTTGCCTTACATTTGTATGCTGCATTTGCCTTCTTATTTAAGTGTAAAAATAATGAAAAGCGTCGAACATTTCTCATTTTACAGTGCAGGTATAAGGTTTAGGATGTTTATACTGAAATGAGGTTTAAGATTTTTAACTTTCATTTACATCAATGTTGAGTTTGGTTTTCTCGTCAATAAACTGCTGCCAATCTACTTCTTCCAGTTTTCCCTGAAAATCAGTGACAACAGCTACCTCAAACAAATTATTGTTCTGGATGCCATCACTCCCTACCTCAAATGTGAAACACAGGTAAGATATATCACACACAATCTCATCACTCCCTACCTTAAATGTGAAACACAGGTAAGTTATCATACACAATCTCATCACTCCCTAACTTAAATGTGAAACACAGGTAAGTTAAATCACACACAATCTCATCACTCCCTACCTCAAATGTGAAAGACAGGTAAGTTATATCACACACACTCTCATGACTCCCTACCTCAAATGTGAAACACAGATAAGTTATATCACACACAATCTCATAACTTCCTACCTCAAATGTGAAACACAGGTAAGTTATATCACACACAATCTCATCATCCCCACCCCCCTACCTCAAATGTGAAACACAGGTAAGTTATATCACACACAATCTCATCACTCCCTACCTCAAATGTGAAACACAGGTAAGTTATATCACACACAATCTCATCACTCCCTACCTCAAATGTGAAACACAGGTAAGTTATATCACACACAATCTCATCCCCACCCTACCTCAAATGTGAAACCCAGGTACGTCATACCAGATACAATGTCATAACTCAATATGTCAAATATGAAATTCAGTAGGTTAAATTCAATCTAACTTGCTAAATTTCATCAAGATGTTCTTGTGATTAAACTTGGGCTTCTGTCAATTCTAAGAGTTATCTATCTTTGTCCTAGCTCCTAGTACCTAGGTCCTATAATGTGATTCATTCAGTCAGATTTACTCTAAGACTGCTATTTTGATGAACCAAACATCATGTTTTACACTATCTCTATACAAATTAATTAGTTACAGATGAACTTCTGATAAGGATGTTGCTATTTTAACACCTGTATATAACTAATGTTCTCAGGTAACCTGGCATGAGAACAGGAAGTTCCTCAAGGTTGAGTTTCCCACCTCAATCACTGCCAACACCGCCACCTACGACATTCAGTTTGGTCACCTTCAGCGGCCAAACCGCTTCAACACATCCTGGGACTGGGCCCAATTTGAGGTTAGTCTTATCATTAATGTTGTCCTTGTTGATTGGACATCACTCAGTTAGACAGTGCTTGTACATGTTGCATTGATTGACTTGTGGTTAGTAAGATGGTGCTTGTTGGTTGAAGCGTGGTCAGAAAGGTAGTGCTTGTCAGTTGACTCTTGAGAAAGAAAGTGTTGCTTGGTGATTGACTTGTGTTTATTAAGTTACTACTTGTTGATTGACCTGTAGTCAGTAAGAGTAATTGGTGGGTAATTGACCTATGATCAGTAAGATTAATTGGTGGGTAATTGACCTAGCTATGATCAGTAAGAGTAATTGTTGGGTAATTGACCTATGATCTGTAAGAGTAATTGGTGGGTTATTGACCTATGATCAGTAAGAATAATTGGTGGGTAATTGACCTATAATCAGTAAGAGTAATTGGTGTGTAATTGACCTAGCTATGATCAGTAAGAGTAATTGGTGGGTAATTGACCTATGATCAGTAAGAGTACTTGGCAATTAACCCGTGGTTATAATTTTACTGGTGATTGATTTGTGGCCAGTAACAATACCCAGTGATTGACCTGTGGTCAGTAAAAGAATCTGGTGATTGACCTGTGGTCAGTAATATGTACAGTCCCCAGTGATTGACCTGTGGTCAGTAATATGTACAGTACCCAGTGATTGACCTGTGGTCAGTAACAGTACCCGGTGATTGACCTGTGGTCAGTAACAGTAACCGGTGAATGACCCGTGGTCAGTAACAGTACTCGGTGATTGACCCGTGGTCATTAAGAGTAACCAGTGATTGACCTGTGGTCAGTAAGAGTACCCGGTGATTGACCCCTGGTCAGTAACAGTACCCGGTGATTGACCTGTGGTCATGCAGTAACAGTACCCGGTGATTGCATTGCACTCCGGTCAGTAACAGTACCCGGTGATTGACCCTTGGTTAGTAAGATAGATGTACTTGATTTATATATGGAATTAGAGAGTGCTTGTAGATTGACCGATGATCAGTAAGAGTTCGACTTTGCTTGTTGACTGGACCTCAGTCATTAATGTTAAAGTTCAATTAGACTTAAGAAATAATTATTTGAAGCCTTGCCTTGAGAAGTACCAAGTTGTTATTCTTAAAATTTTTAAACTTTATGGTTTATCTCAGAAATTAAAGACATCGCATGACAGCGGAAAATAAGAAAGATAAAACATTGTATCTAAACTCTGTTTAATAAGTATTCTGATCAATAAGATACTTAACACTGTAAATGTCAAGTCCCTGTGGTCTACCGGATTTCGGTACCTCTCTACCCTCTAGTGACAGTAATGGCCTATTTCCTTAACACTGTACATGTACATGTCAAGTCCCTGTGTTCTAGTGGATTCCACTACCTCACCATCCTCTAGTGGCAGTACTGGCCTATTCCTACCCTTAACACTGTACATGTACATGTCAAGTCCCTGTGTTCTAACGGATTCCACTACCTCACCATCCTCTAGTGGCAGTACTGGCCTATTCCTACCCTTAACACTGTACATGTCAAGTCCCTGTGTTTTACATGATTCCAGTACCTCTCCACCCTCTAGTGTCAGTAATGGCCTATTCTTACCCTCAATATTCTACATGTCAAGTCCCTGTGGTCTACCTGATTCCGGTACCTCTCCACCCTCTAGTGGCAGTACTGGCCTATTCCTACCCTTAACACTGTACATGTCAAGTCCCTGTGTTTTACATGATTCCAGTACCTCTCTACCCTCTAGTATCAGTACTGGCCTATTCCTACCCTTATCACTGTAGATTCCAGTACCTATCCACCCTCTAGTGACAGTAATTGCCTATTTCCTTAACACTGTACATGTACATGTTAAGTCCCTGTGTTCTACCGGATTCCACTACCTCCCCATCCTCTAGTGACAGTAATGGCCTATTTCCTTAGCACTGTACATGTACATGTCAAGTCCCTGTGTTCTCGCAGATTCCACTACCTCACCATGCATCCTCTAGTGGCAGTACTGGCCTATTTCTACCCTTAACACTGTACATGTCAAGTCCCTGTGTTCTACCGGATTCCACTACCTCACCATCCTCTAGTGACAGTAATGGCCTATTTCCTTAACACTGTACATGTACATGTCAAGTCCCTGTGTTCTCGCAGATTCCACTACCTCACCATGCATCCTCTAGTGGCAGTACTGGCCTATTCCTACCCTTAACACTGTACATGTCAAGTCCTTGTGGTCTCCCTGATTCCAGTACCTCTCCACCCTCTAGTGGCAGTACTGTCTTATTCCCTTAACACTGTACATGTCAAGTCCCTGTGGTCTAACTGATTCCCTGTGGTCTAACTGATTCCCTGTGGTCTAACTGATTCCCTGTGGTATAACTGATTCCAGTACTTCTGGTTCCCAATTCACATGAAGGTTCTTCTTGGTTCTTAGTTATGCATATCAAATTTTGGACTGATCTGAAAACTAAGATGGCGGACAGGTGGCCATCTTGTTACAGTTTAAGTTTGTTATCGCTATTTCTAAGAAAGTACTGGAGGGATCTTTCTCAAATTTGACATGTAGGTTCCCCTTGGTCCGTGGTTGTGCATATTTAAGTTTTGAGACTGACCAGAAGAACAAGATGTCTGCCAGGCAAACTAACCAAACAGATAAGGGGAAAAAAGATATCAAACTGACATAGAACTAATGAAGATGGTATGATGGTGGGCGCCATGATCCCTCTGGGATCTCTTGTTTAGAGTTATCTTTCTTTGTGTGAGGACAAGCAACTTGGACACCTTCCTAATCTGTTATGCATGAGTTTACTGGTAAATGTATATCGAAAAGGAGCTGGTCACTGTAAACATTCAATCAGTTATTGTTTTCAGCACTGTTATTATATAGCATATCCCTGAAATGCCTTATTAGTTATAGATACATCTGGTAAGGTAGATCATTTTGGATGGTTAAAAAAGGAGCAATATTGTTTACATTAGTGGGTACAAATTGGAGTGGTCGTCACATTATTTTACAACTCATTTATCCTGTGGAACGGATGAAGAGCGTCTTCTTTCAAAATTGAAATGGCATGTTTCATTATAAGAGCCAGAGCTTCAAAGACTTCAAAGAGTGCAGTTGGGCTGTTACAAGTAAGTGGGGCAGTGTTTAGTTCGGTGAGAGCTTGGAAGCAATATCTAAACAGACATTTTACATTCAGCAGGCAGCTTGATTTTTATGGTTTCCATACATGAAAATAATACAAACAGCCAGAGCCTAAATGAAACTTTTGTTTCTTTTTTTGACAATTTTGTCAATGTATGTTGTTTTCAAACTCATCGCACACATGTCTTCAGAGTATGGACTTTTATGTTGTGTATAGATAGAAGTTACAGATTAGTTACAGAAGTGTATTTACCAGCCAACAGAGTAACTAATGTTTGTCACGTGAATAATATGCCATTTCCACGACTAAATGGCCCGATAAAAGCATAGCTTTAAGGGTTTATAGGTAATTTGATAAAGATCACATGTACTTTTACTTTCTTGAGCACAGTGCTGTTTTATACCTTGTAGTTGCAAAGGAAGGCCATAAAATGGATGTAGATTAGCTATTACCTTAAAATTAATGCAAGTTTTATTTCCCAAAAGCATGAATGTAGTAATACAATGACTTGAGTACATAACTTAAACAGTACATGGAATTCATGAACTGATTCCTTATGCTTCGGTTTATGTTGTTTAACGCATGCATAGAGAATACTATTGTTAACAGGTACAGGTATCTGGTATCTAAGGTCATCTTGGATACCTGTAACTCTTCTGCTATTGTACAATTACCAGGGTAACACTATGTCATCTGCTTCCTTTGATGCTCACAAGCCACAAACATACCAGGGATGTTTAAGGTCTTGGAAACAACAAATTGTCCGTTATTGTTATACAATGTATGTTGGAATCAAAGTTGGTTTCAGTATACATAAAAATTGATGATTCGGTAATTTTTTTGTGAAATTAAGAAAAATGCAGAAGAATTTTAAAATGTAAAATCAACAAAAAACATGATACAAAAAATGACAAAATACAAAGTCAAAATGAAAGTCTAAGTGCCGAAAGTTTTGAAAACATTTTTAAACAAATTTTTGGAGGTATGGAAACATCATAAAAAGTACATGCAGAAATCCCTCGGTACCGAAATGTCTGTACCCCATATAATGTATCTAATACATGTCTACATGTAAATACAATTTTGAAAGCACAGTATGTCAAGTGAATACATTGTATAGGGAGAGTGTGAGACATGACAATATGTTAATACATTGTATAAGGAGAGTGTGAGACATGACAATATGTGAATACATTGTAAAGGGACAGTGTGAGACATGACAACATGTGAATACATTGTATAGAGACAGTGTGAGACATGACAACATGTACATACATTGTATAGGGACGTGAGACATGACAACATGCGAATGCATTGTATAGGGAGAGTGTGAGACATGACAACATGTTAATACATTGTATAGATACAGTGTGAGACATGACAATATGTTAATACATTGTATAGGGAGAGGGTGAGACATGACAACATGTGAATGCATTGTATAGGGAGAGTGTGAGACATGACAAAATACATGTTAATACATTGTATAGAGACAGTGTCAGACATGACAACATGTTAATACATTGTATAGATACAGTGTGAGACATGACAATATGTTAATACATTGTATAGGGAGAGTGTGAGACATGACAATATGTTAATACATTGTATAAGGAGAGTGTGAGACATGACAATATGTGAATACATTGTAAAGGGACAGTGTGAGACATGACAACATGTGAATACATTGTATAGAGACACTGTGAGACATGACAATATATGAATACATTGTACAGAGAGAGTGTGAGACATGACAACATGTTAATACATTGTATAGGGAGAGTGTGAGACATGAAAACATGTTAATACATTGTATAGAGACAGTGTGAGACATGACAACATGTGAATACATTGTA
>NW_018407700.1:243349-271965 GCF_002113885.1 Mizuhopecten yessoensis | reverse complement strand
ATACAGGTACAGTAATATGGTAGGATCTTTTGTTGAGGTGGGAAGAGGAGGATTTTATGATATAATACAGGTACAATTCTTTTGTAGGATCTTTTGTTGAGGTGGGAAGAGGAGGGTGATATGATATAATACAGGTACAGTAATATGGTAGGATCTTTTGTTGAGGTGGGAAGAGGAGGATATGATAGGTTAATAGATACGGGTGATATTACAGAATTGAAATCCTTGGATTGCACAAATGTAGAGGTTGGAAGGGTGATAAACTTATATGAGATAAAGTTACATGCTCATGAGACTGGCATCATACTGGTATTTACCCTAGCTTTATGGATATATCTGCAGTGTAAATGACTTTTAAATCTTAGCATCACTTCTAAATGTGTTTTGAATCCCACCTGTCATATTACAGCAGATTCAACTTGATTTCGTGAAAATTCTGTCCCTGTTTTGAGTAGAATATTCCCTAAGAAATTATGTTTCAATTTGATATAAATTTCATGGAATATAATACACGATGCTGTCTGATAGCAGTTAATGTAATATAGATGCTGTGGTATTAATATTTAATTAAGGCTGAACATGATATTTCTGGGTTGATGTATAGAGCATTCTACAGAACTCCAGAAAGAAATCCAAACCACCAGAGAACATCACAAGTTAGGAATAATATCAAAACCTCATTACACTTTTGGAATGCATCTGACACAATTTTTTTGTGAAGTATCTTTTTACTTAAAACTATTTATAGTATACATTCTAACATGCACATTCTATTTGTGATTTGTGTCAGAGTTAATATTAAATAATTAAATGCTACTGTAAAACGCAGCCATCATAAATACCAGTGATCTTAATTACCAGGTACCTGTGCAAGATTTATTTGTGAAGGAAGTTGTATTGGCATTTTTAATAACAATTCAGACTTACTTGAACATTATAAATGCCTACATTCTTTGCACCTCTAAAATGTGTCACAAATTATTCTTGTTTACCTCTAAAATGAATCATCAATTCTTGTGCACCTTTCCAATATGTCATCAATTCAGTTGTAACTGTCAAATAAATCACCAATTCTTGTGTACCTCGCAGATGTGTCATCAATTCTTGTGTACCTCGCAGATATGTCATCAATTCTTGCGTAGATTCAAAACATGTCACCAATTAATTGTAAGCCAGATTCTTTCATAAAATTGTTCTTCCTATACTTTCTGATGGGGAACTCTGACATTGTGGATCATTATATAAGTAACATATACAAGGAACCAACCTGTTCCTTACTGCTACTCTAGGATATATTATGAACTGTCATATTTGGGGTACTTTTTAAACAATGTTATAGAAATTACTGAATGAAGTGCACTAGCTGTTGCAAGGTACTTACAATGAGAATTGTTATGTATAGGGAGCAGTGAGTAGTTAACAAACCCAGCAGGCAGCTGTATTAAACAACACGCTGTCAGAGCATGTTCTGGTGCTGATGGAGGAAATATGGGAAAGAAAATTTGATAAAGAGGAATTTGTCTAGATAGTATCTATGAATCAGTATATGATTGAGAGGGGACAGGTGTATAGTTAGTAATGTCTAGCTGCTGTGGGATTCATAGATAAGGCAGAGCTGATCAAACATGCTTATACATAACCTTGTGTCAGAATGATATCTAACGAACATAAACGTAATCACACAGGATGTAAAATGTTATATCGTAGAAGTTAGTGTATAATACTAGAATTTGTTAATGGTGTTTACAGAGCCTGTACTGTTACAGATCACCACAGCGATATAACGACACTCCACCCTGATTTAAACTGACATGCTAATAACAAACTGTTTAATGATTTATATATCGGGGTTCCATTAAAATCATAACATTTCTAAATGGTTCTACAAACTAACGTTAAGTGTAAAGATTATGAGTTAAAGTGCCATGTCATGACTGTCATCTCTGCTTTAATGATTTCAAATAAACTCAAATTGATAAAATAAAATCTACTGAATTTTACATATTTATGGGGTATGTTTTGATAATACTAAACCTACATGGTAACTAAAATAATAATGAGGTAATTTGGCGATAGGTAAAACACTTACATACATGTCAGCAATGAGCATACTGGAGCAGTTCAAGATTGCTATCTTAGCTATACATTACAATAGTACAATTTACCTTCTGTGTAAACCTTTGCACCTGGCTGTTTCTCTGCCAGCCCCGTTGATTTACCTGATCTGCGTATCAGGGTTTTGTTCGGTAGTTGGGTTCAGATTCAAATAATAATTGCTGAAATACATCTGCTGGTGTTCTGGCTAATTACACACGTAGGCAGGTATTCAAAGATACTACCAGGTTACATCTGCTTGAATTCTACTTCCACAAAGAAAATAATCTTGTAAGAGAAAGTGAAACATTTTGTAAATTAGTGAACTTTTGTTTTCTAATTATGTCTGACAATTTGTACACCACAGACTGATTACAATATGCTGTTTGCATCAATGACTTAGTTTTTCTACAAAAACTGTCCTAGTTGATGCCAATAAACAGAGTGGCACCATCCCCACTCCTACACCCCATTATTTAATTAACATAATTTGGCATGTTTGCCTCCATCTGTCAAATTTACATATTTTCAACTTCTTCACAAGAACTGACGATTATTAATGAAAATATGTCTGCACAAATTTTGTTTTGCCACCAACCTTGAACAAATTTAAACGATGATTTTCTGCTTAGTCTGAAGACCAATATAACTAAAATACTACTAATTGTCTCACTGTCCCAGGTCCTGATCAGTTCTTATTTTTGCCATCCTCTGTCTCGGAGGAAAATTAAAGTAAGTGTAGGTGCAATTTCCCCCTGGGACTGAGGATGTAGTTTTGCTGGCTGTTTTCAGATCTGTGATGGACACAATAACATCTTACATGTCAGTCCCAGGTCCAAGTTGTTTTATTATCTATAGCCAGTGTATAAAATGTAAAAGTAGTAAAATGTAAACAAGTTATGTAAGATTTGAAGGTTTTAGTTCATTCAGTTCTGGTATATGTCAACTGTGGATTGTACCAGTATAGCAGAATTCATACCCAAGAACCTGTCACAGTATACGTACATTCAAAATCTGTAAGATAACAGGTGGGCTATTAACTGTGCCAATGCTATGAGGCCCATTATAAGGATGTTCTATAAAAGTGTGTGTCAGTTGCCAGTGATGAATCTAGCAGTGATCAATGTCAGTAGATTGACCTTGGACCCATTGCACTAGAATTGGAACTTTGATCTCTTGTAGTAGATTTTGACCTTGGACATATTGTAGTACATTTTGACCTTGGACCCATTGTAGTACATTTTGACCTTTGAACCTTAGTGTTGATGCATTTGATCATCACTTCATGCAAATGTCATGCCAACTGGTACCTTATAGGTGGCAGTATTTAAATGTATGAATTAAAGAAATACAAAATATGCCATGAACTTTGATCTTTGTCTTTCAGGTATGTGGCCACAAGTGGGCAGACCTTTCTGAGTATGGGTTTGGCCTGGCCATACTCAATGACAGTAAATATGGCTACTCCTGCCTGGACAATGTACTCCGACTATCATTGTAAGCTTTATGTCTTATTGGAAATGAACTTGTTTTTATATCCTCTTTGTAAACTCACTCTTATTATAAAATCACTCCTGTATACCAGAAATGTTCACCCAGTCAAAGTTTCACCTTTTGCCCTTCGCCCATCCAACCAATTTTTGCCCAGTGTTAATTTCGCCCTTCACATTTAACTGCTATGCATATTGTGTTGTTTACTTATATTCGCTGCAATGATAACTTGGCTCTTTCACGGAGGGCAAAACAGCAAAATTTAAACTGCGGTGAAAATTTCCTGGTATGCTCATTCTTCAAACGTCATACCAACTGCAATCCCCATGTAGATATAGCCACAATTGATTAAGTCACTTTCACAATCAGCTCTCTACACTATGTAGCCATTCTTTGACTATAAGATTTCCCTGTATATAATCATACTGTCACTAATCTTTCTCCCCATGTGATCATACAATCTACTTTCTATAACAATTTTCTATCCGTAGCTGACTTAATTAATTGTACAGTGCTAATATTTGATTGTTTTCTCATTTAGAAACAATGCATGTTGACAATTTTATGGGGGAGATCGATGTAACTTGATGATGATTATATTATGCAGCAATGAATCATTTTCATATTATTAAGATAAATAAAAGTAGAGATTTATGAAAACATATGCTGAAATATGATATTGTATAACTTCATTAATTAAATCAAAATGCACATTGTTTTATAAATAGTTCTGTCTAGTATGTGATAGTTACTAGTCTTTCTCCATCGGTCAAACTGCCCCTCCATCGGTCAAACTGCCCCTCCAGCGGTCAAACTGCCCCTCCATCGGTCAAACTGCCCCTTCATACTGTCAAACTGCCCCTCCATACTGTCAAACTGCCCCTCCAAACGGTCAAACTGCCCCTCCATTGGTCAAACGGCCCCTCCATCGGTCAAACTGCCCCTTCATCGGTCAAACTGCCCCTCCATCGTTCAAACTGCCCCTCCATCGGTCAAACTGCCCCCCCATACTGTCAAACTGCCCCTCCATCGGTCAAACTGCCCCTTCATACTGTCAAACTTTGGTTGTGACTTTTGATTGATTTAGTTTTCTTTGTCAAAATTATTTAAAATGTTTTTGAAGTTTAAAATTCATTATTTTGCAGACTTCGCTCTCCCAAAGCACCTGATATGAAAGCTGACATGGGAACACATAAGTTTACATATGCAATCATGCCTCATACTGGTAAATATCTATCACATTTTATATACCTACTAGTCCAACTGGAAATGAATATAATTTTGCAATCTGTCCATCATCACTCTCAGAACTCTTGTTAAAATTTCCCCTACCATCGTCAGAAATTGTTCAAATCACCCTTCAAATTTCAATTGAAGGTTTGACCGACAGGTGGCCATTTTGAATTTTGAGAGTTAAAGTTTATCTGTACTCTGTCTCAGAAAGAACTTGAGGGATCTTTCTCAAATTAGCGATGAAGGTTCCCAGCTGTGAGCTATAGTTACATTATGCCTAACAAATTTTGGGATTAATTGGAAAACCAAGGTGGTCAACAGGCAGTCATCTTGAATTTTGACAGCTCAATTTTGTTATCCCTTTTTTCTCAAGAAGTACTAGAAAGAACTTAATCAAATTTCAAAAAATAAGAAAAACAAAATGGTCACCAGGCAGAAATCTTGGATTTTGACAATTTTAGTTTTTTTATCACTATTTCCTAAGAAGCACTAGACAGATCTTTCTCTTTCAACTTGTTACACATTAAGTACTTTGTTAGAAATAGGGAGTTACAGCAACGGTTATTCACTGTTTACATGTCTCAATCCAGCAAAAAGATCCCATCTTAAAAATAGAACCAATGAAGATGGTACAATAGTGGACGCCTAAATCCCTCCAGGATCTCTTGTTATTGATGATGAGCTGTCAGCATGATTGATTAGACAATATTGTTTCAAAAGCACTGGTTTCAAAAAGAATACAGAATTGATATTGAAATATTTAGACCAGCCAATATATATATGCAAAAGTAAGTGATAGTTCATTAGTTGAAATTTGATTGTCAGTGATATAATGAATAGATATGGCAAGTGGCCTTCTGTACAGAGATTGATCGGAGCAGTGTGTTACATCTCAAAAAAAAAAAAAAAAAATCCATTCAGAGGATGCCTTCAGACAAATTGAATTTATGTTATCCAAGTAATTTTCACTGAGGTTTTAATTGGCTCCAATTTTCCCTTTGTCCATCATGAAAAGACCATCGGAAGGAAAAAAGAAAATGCCATAAAATTGGGTCATACTGTCAGTTTTGTGGATTAAGATCTTCATTTCCTGTGAAAAGGAAATATAGTATATTTATATTCATGAGAATCGAGCTGACTTAGTTATCTGTTTGGGCAGACCAAATGACTTGTGTAATATAGGACTGCTGGATGAGATAGAACTTGTACCAGGCTGTAGTCGTTACCAGGACCTATAAGGGCTTACATGGTCTCCTGACAATATCAGGGTCTCTGACTGCTCTCAAACAATGATTTGAAAACTACTTGAAAAAATAGCATTAATTAGTATTGTATTTTTTTGTTTGTTTATAAATGAAAATTGGAAAAAAAGAACCCAACCAACAGCAAAGGTTATTCCATTTTCCAATGAAGCCTGCAGTTATTTAGACAGATCTACATTGTAATACAGAACAGATAATGAAACCTATAGATAATTGTGAAGCTTAGACATGTTTTCATGTTTCAATATGATACACTAAAGCAATGCTAGACCAATAGCCAGAATTTTATATCAAACTTTTACTTTTTACACAAACAATGTACGTATTAAACGTGTCACAACGTTTCAGGACCGACTGGTCCCTTTGTTAAGCTATGACCCAGCTATGACATTGCGACACGTTTAATACGTACATCGTTTGTGTAAAAAGTAAAACTTTGATATCACATATTTCCAAACTGGTGAATCTTATTGAAGATACTAGCCAGAATCTGCCATGCAACATGTTGACACCAAAGCCCTTTTATTCTTATGTTCATTAAACCGTCATTAAGGCTTGTGACGGTTTAATGATGGTTTAATGAACATAAGAATAAACTAGTGTTAATGATCAATTAGTGAATCTACCCCTAAAAATGTGCAGTTGGAAAGGTCATTTTAGAGATCATTAACAAATGAAGACTATTGATGACCAATGATGCTTTGACCATCATCATATATTTGTTGTTTAACTAAATTTTGAGAAACAGTTCGCTATAAATATTTGTGCAAGGTCATAATTTTGTTAATGATTTCTTGGTAGGTTGAAGGTTTAGTTAATCATAAAGGTCATTCTGTTAACCAACCCTGATGTCAGGACAATATATATATGTTTTCAAAATTTAAAAATTACCTTAAATAAAATAATGGAAATTTATTCTCCAATCACTGACTGCAAAATATCTGGTACAGTCAACATGTCAACGACAGCTTGATTAAATACCATCAGAGTTATGAGTTATGAGAGTCTGATAAACTACACACTGGAACCATTAGAAGGTTATTACAGTACAGTATACATAACCTGTATATATATGTACTGTAGGTTCACTGTTTTACTGTACTTAACGAGATAACAGTTAGTGATTTGGTACAGAGCAGATTATCAGAAGGAAGTAAATCATTGATTGCTATAAAACATATCAGCTGTTCACATTTACTTCATTTTACAATGGAAATCAAGCAGAAATGAATGCAATTACAAGCACCTAGGTGAGCTTGATTAATCTGAATATGATTCGGGAGGTGACATAGATTGATGACGCTGTACTTGAGATGTTTGGTGGTATGAGTAGATTCCAGCCAGCGGTTGTCCTAGATATCTAATCCTGACTCACATCACCAAGCCAAGCTTGAACAATGAACTCTTGATGGTTTCCAATAGAATAAAGATGTCAACAATATTAGCCATTAGGAAATTCATTGAGAAGTTGTGTAGAGATTTACATATTGTTAGGTATCAGCTTAAACTGGGACAGCTTAAACTGCTCAAATCAGAATGATGGAGTGTGCTATTTTTTGTCACCATGACATATTTTTACCACATGGTACATGTAACATAATAATTTCAGATACAATATGACAATATGAACTGATCAGATATCTTGAATTAATGCAATGGTGTGTGCCATGTATCCCCTGTAAATTCTCAGCAAATTTGGAAAAGGAATTTGTGTGCTATATCTCACTGTATGACTGTATGTGGCAGCTAATGTGTTGAATTCCTTTTTAAAAAATAGGGTTTACTTCTACGCCCTCTTTAAGTATTGATCTGCTGCCTCATTGCAACATTAGAGACCTCTGTCCTTTGTTATATGTTATACCCTCATGCCCTTATGTTGAGGACGTTCGTTGCCATGCACATGTCCCAAACAGCATCTATGGTCAAAAACTAGTCACTGTTTTACTTTATTTCTTTTACAATCATCACAAAACATCACACACAACATCTCTGGTTTGCATTTCAACCTTCTGTGGTCAAAAATTCACATTTCTTATGTTTTTGAAGTGCAAGGTATTTGTATCATATGTAGTGCCTTATTTCCTCTTTCACCTCCTTCCTTTTGGATGTATCTCCACACGCTTTGCTGGCTATCTAGTCAGATTAATGTGGCCTGCTGGTAGGATGTCTTGTATTGTGTCCAAGTTGTGTGACGTTTCATTCTGGTAGCACTTAAAAGTTGTTAGCAGTTGTTTAGCTTAATCATCAGCAGACACCCAATTGTCATATGTATGACCTTAGCTGTTCCAAAATGCTAAACCCCAAACAAAATGTTTTTTCAGCTTCAGATTTTCTCTAAACTGCATTCCAGTGTTAGTGCCCAAGCTGTAATTGTCATCATTTATTGAAACCTGTATTTCTTGACTATGTTTGGTACATGAACTTTAAATTCTTGGTTCAGCTCTAAAATATTGAATACAGTAGTAGCAGTTGCCAGTTGCAGATCTTTTCTCACGATTTTTGTGAATCAGTTTCCAATTGCCTCTTTTCATGAGTTGTTGTGATTTCTTACTTGTTTTCTAAAAACCTGCATGGGAATGGGGATATGTTTTAAAAATTGACTCTGGTATGAAAGATTTATTTGCGGTCTTTCAAAATAAATTATCCATTAAAGTGCATGTGCACTTTATTTAGTTGATAATAGATACTTGTTATAATTTATTGTATAATGTTATCAATTTGATGGCTGGCGATCCTTCCCGTCATCGGGTAGATATTTGTTGCAGCAGATTGCATGGTTATCAGATATGTACATTGAGATGGTTTCATGAGGCTGTTTCATGGATCGGTTCACTTCTGACTAGAATATCAATCCACGCCATAATAAAATCATTTCTGCCATCCTTCAGCCTTTACCGACAAGCCATGAGGCTCATTCAGTCTAAATAGGCATACATGCTTGGTTGAAAAATATCATGCAAAGTATTATTGTAATGGAATCTGAATCGGTGATCTAGCTATAAGCATCACAGCAGACCTAAATGGCGGACATTTATCAGGGGAAATTTCAGGATTACAAGATTTGGAAATTGTTCCTGAAATATCTGTGTGTGATAGCATGTTGTCGTGCCCTGGAGCGATGCTGGAAACATTAACGGAGGCTTATTCTATAGAAACGTTATCAAGTTTTGTACACTATGCCACTAATGCTGACGGTTTGATAGAGTAGCATTGTCATTACATGTTTTCTTACCTATCGGTAACATGGACATTCCAATCTACTCCGTAGCTGTCAGCCTTATCATCATACCCAGACATTGATGGTGTAAATCTTCGTCATCACACTTTAAATAATCGTAAAAGAACTAACGATTAGGCTAGTTGTTGACAACAAGGTTTACCAGAATGAAATCTACACTGTAATAAAGATTGTATTTTTTTCTCCTCATTACGCCATAAACATAGTATGTCTGTGAATCATTCTGTTCCCCACCTAGTGTGTCATTACATGTAGTAAACATAGGTGTTACTTATGTTTGTGAACATTTCTAAATCTGCAGTTGACTCATTTTATTGGTCTTTTGCCATCATTAAGCGTATAATCCGGTCCACTTTGAAATAGTTGTGGCATTACAGCTATTGTAAATTACATTCCTATTAAAAAAACAATTAGAGAATCTACAAATGCAGCAGTGTCTGTATTTTTGGAAAGTTAGAAACTTTGTGACCAAATATAGATTTCACCAACAAGTCTGTTACCCAGGTACTTAAGTTATAGATTGTTTTGCTTGTGAATGCTTCTTAATCTTCCAGCCATGTATTTGTAAAATTATATTGTTCATAATAATTAATGATCATATCAATATCACTTATTATAAAATTTGAGATGCTTTCGGCTGTATTGTCTTCTGGAAAATGATCATGCAGTGATATATATTTTAAAAATAGCAATAAACTGTTTCCATGGTGATGTGGACTGATAAATAAGTAATGTTGTTTCCATGGTGAGGTTATATACTGTTTATGTGATTCTGATTCTATGGATTGTCAGTTTCATGACTACTGTTTCCATAGTGATTTTGACTGGTAGATGAATGCTGGTGAAACCCTCAAAGGTGATGTTGTTGGGTTACCAGAAACACTAGTGAAAAATATGATATGAATCGAAATCCATGTGATCTGGGCAGATTATATATATATAATTAAGAGATAAAATTTGCTGTAAATTACAAGAAGGGAATACATATCTCATTGGTTAGAAAATAATCACGTTTCTATAAAGAATTGATGGTAAAAGATGTTGCATAATTCATTGTGTTGTCTTGTTTTGTACAGGATCATTCCAAGAGGCAGGTGTAATACAACAGGCCTATAACCTCAACTACCCACTGTATGTTCAGAAGAGAGTTGGAACAGGGGACACAACTCTTGTCAAAAACACGGCTCAAGACCCCAAAAGTTTCTTCCAACTGGACACCCCACAGGTGATCCTAGAGACTGTCAAAAGGGTAAGATACTCATTACTAATGGTGTAAGGCTCAAAAGTCCCCACGATGATCCTAGAGACTGTCAAAAGGGTAAGGTGCACATTACCAATAGCGTAGGGCTCAAAGATTCGGACCCCACAGGTCATCCTAGAGACTGTCAAAGGGGTAAGGTACACATTACCAATAGTGTAGGGCTCGAAGGTCCCAACAGGTCATCCTAGAGACTGTCAAAAGGGTAAGATACTCATTACTAATAGTGTAAGGCTCAAAAGTCCCCACAGGTGATCCCAGAGACTGTCAAAAGGGTAAGGTGCACATTACCAATAGTGTAGGGCTCAAAGGTTCGGACCCCACAGGTCATCCTAGAGACTGTCAAAAGGGTAAGATACTCATTACTAATAGTGTAGGGCTTGAAGGTCCCCACAGGTCATCCTAGAGACTGTCAAAAGGGTAAGATACTCATTACTAAGTGTAAGGCTCAAAGGTCCCCATTAGTGATCCTAGAGACTGTCAAAAGGGTAAGGTGCACATTACCAATAGTGTAGGGTCAAAGGTCCCCACTAGTGATCCTAGAGACAGTCAAAAGGGTAAGATACACATTACCAATAGTGTAGGGCTCAAAGGTCCTCACTAGTCATTCTAGAGACTTTCAAAAGGGTAATGTGCACATTACCAAAAGTGTAGGGCTCGAAGGTCCCAACAGGTCATCCTAGAGACTGTCAAAAGGGGAAGATACTCATTACTAAGTGTAAGGCTCAAAAGTCCCCACAGGTGATCCTAGAGACTGTCAAAAGGGTAAGGTGCACATTCCCAATAGTGTAGGGCTCAAAGGTCCCCACTAGTGATCCTAGAGACAGTCAAAAGGGTAAGATACACATTACCAATAGTGTAGGGCTCAAAGGTCCCCACAGGTTATCCTAGAGACTGTCAAAAGGGTAAGGTGCACATTCCCAATAGTGTAGGGCTCAAAGGTCCCCACTAGTGATCCTAGAGACAGTCAAAAGGGTAAGATACACATTACCAATAGTGTAGGGCTCAAAGGTCCTCACTAGTCATTCTAGAGACTTTCAAAAGGGTAATGTGCACATTACCAAAAGTGTAGGGCTCGAAGGTCCCAACAGGTCATCCTAGAGGCAGTCAAAAGGAAAAGTACTCCTTACTAATAGTGTAAGGCTCAAAGGTCCTCACTAGTGATTCTAGAGACAGTCAAAAGGGTAAGGTGCACATTACCAATAGTGTAGGGTCAAAGGTCCCCACTAGTGATCCTAGAGACAGTCAAAAGGGTAAGATACACATTACCAATAGTGTAGGGCTCGAAGGTCCCAACAGGTCATCCTAGAGGCAGTCAAAAGGAAAAGTACTCCTTACTAATAGTGTAAGGCTCAAAGGTCCTCACTAGTGATTCTAGAGACAGTCAAAAGGGTAAGGTGCACATTACCAATAGTGTAGGGTCAAAGGTCCCCACTAGTGATCCTAGAGACAGTCAAAAGGGTAAGATACACATTACCAATAGTGTAGGGCTCAAAGGTCCTCACTAGTCATTCTAGAGACTTTCAAAAGGGTAATGTGCACATTACCAAAAGTGTAGGGCTCGAAGGTCCCAACAGGTCATCCTAGAGACTGTCAAAAGGGGAAGATACTCATTACTAAGTGTAAGGCTCAAAAGTCCCCACAGGTGATCCTAGAGACTGTGAAAAGGGTAAGGTGCACATTACCAATAGTGTAGGGTCAAAGGTCCCCACTAGTGATCCTAGAGACAGTCAAAAGGGTAAGATACACATTACCAATAGTGTAGGGCTCAAAGGTCCTCACTAGTGATTCTAGAGACTTTCAAAAGGGTAAGGTGCACATTACCAAAAGTGTAGGGCTCGAAGGTCCCAACAGGTCATCCTAGAGACAGTCAAAAGGAAAAGTACTCCTTACTAATAGTGTAAGGCTCAAAGGTCCTCACTAGTGATTCTAGAGACTTTCAAAAGGGTAAGGTGCACATTACCAAAAGTGTAGGGCTCAAAGGTCCCCACAGGTTATCCTAGAGACTGTCGAAAGAGTAAAGTACACATTACCGATAGTGTAGGCCTCAAAGGTCCCCACAGGTCATCCTAGAGACTTTCAAAAGGGTAAGGTGCACATTACCAATAGTGTAGGGCTCAAAGGTCCCCACAGGTCATCCTAGAGACAGTCAAACAGGTAAGGTACACATAACGAATAGTGTAGGGTTCAAAGGTCCCCACAGGTCATCCTAGAGACAGTCAAACGGGTAAGGTACACATAACGAATAGTGTAAGGCTCGAAGGTCCTCACAGGTGATCCTAGAGACTGTCAAAAGGAAAAGTATTCATTACCAATAGTGTAGGGCTCAAAGGTCCCCACAGGTCATCCTAGAGACTGTCAAACGGGTAAGGTACACATTACCAATAGTGTAGGGCTCGAAGGTCCCCACAGGTCATCCTAGAGACTGTCAAACGGGTAAGGGACACATAACGAATAGTGTAGGGTTCAAAGGTCCCCACAGGTCATCCTAGAGACTGTCAAACGGGTAAGGTACACATAACGAATAGTGTAGGGTTATAAGGTCCCCACAGGTCATCCTAGAGACTGTCAAACGGGTAAGGTACACATAACGAATAGTGTAGGGTTCAAAGGTCCCCACAGATCATCCTAGAGACAGTCAAATGGGTAAGGTACACATAACGAATAGTGTAAGGCTCGAAGGTCCTCACAGGTGATCCTAGAGACTGTCAAAAGGAAAAGTATTCATTACCAATAGTGTAGGGCTCAAAGGTCCCCACTAGTGATTCTAGAGACTTTCAAAAGGTTAAGGTGCACATTACCAATAGTGTAGGGCTCGAAGGTCCCCACAGCTTGCTAGGATAAAGGGCTACCAAGTTTGTTAAAATGAATAACCTTGGCTTATTTTCAAGGTCACAGTCGTCAAATATGTTTAAAATATTTATACAACTTCTTCTGAATAACCATGATGCCTACAATGTTGAAATTTGGCCAGTAGCATGCTTGGATGAATGGCTACAAAGTCATTTGATTGACCTTGACCTTCTTTTAAGGTCACATTTGGCCAAATATGTATAAACCTAATCTCAATCAACAAAAGGTCTAGGGTGGTGATATATGGCAAGTTGCATGCTGAGATGAAGGGCTATCAAGTTTGTTCAATGTAATGACCTTGTTCAACTTTCAAGGTCACATGGGTCAAATGTTTTAAAATCTTTCAACAGGTTCTTTTGAATGACATAAAGTCATAAATACTGATATTTTACCTGTAGCTTTAGTTTAGATCACTTTTAAGGTTGCAAGTGTGGGATTAATACCAGATGAGAGATGCAGGCCCATTGGGCCTCATGTTAATTTTCTGTGATGTGATTTGCTTCTTATTTAAAATGATCAGTATGTTTGCACTCAATTTTAGATTCAAACTTAATTTTCACATAATTCAATGGATGTTTCTATAATACTATCAATTTGAAGTTAAAGAAAAAGGATGGAGGGAGTGGAAATTTTGAGTTAACATGGCTGATATGTTACCTCCAGGGTCAGTCTTAATCTAATTTCAAGGTCTCATTTAACAATGATTTAATAGACTGGGGCTTTCTTGTTGACAGGCCAAAGTAAATTAATTTTTATTATTGATTAAAATGGGAAAAAAATAAATGAAATCAGTTTTAGTGAAGAAAGAAGATTTATCGATAAATCTACAATTTCAGATAAAACAGGAAGGCTGAAATATTTTTTTGGGAAGGAGCTAGAAACTACGAAGGAAATGGGATACAACACATACTCCATACCCAGTAAATAAACGCGATGAATAATAAAAAACTTGATATTCCATCAAACATCTTGTGAATCTGTATGACACGTCAGATAAGATTGTGCTGTGGTGTGAATCTGTATGACACGTCAGATAAGATTGTGCCGTGGTGTGAATCCAATAGATAAGATCCTAATAGCTTTTCTCTTATTTAACTTTCTCACTCATTTCTTTCATTTCTTCTATTTCTTATTTTCTTTTCAAATGGAAGAATGGGGGACGCTACAGTAAATAAAAAATAAATGGTTTTACGTCATTGATCAGATATCGACACAATGCTGGAACAAATGTTTGCAATGTTTTTAATTCATCAACCTACCTCTGTGACAAGTTATTCTGTGAAACATTTAATGATATTAAATCATACGGAAATTCATCAGAGTTTGATAGAAACCATAATCATTTTGAAAGAAACATGAAAAATAAAAGAATTAATGCACGGTTGATGGATTTGCTAAAGAAAGTGAAGGTTTTATTTCAGTATTCAGCTGATAAAGATTGAAAATCGTTGTTAAAATGAATGATAATTTTTATTTCTGAGTAAGGAAAGGGTTATATACAAATGAATAATAGAGATGAGGTTTTATGATGTCAAAGCTGTGATGTATGGTTACAAATAGAATGGGTTTTATGGAAATCTTCACAATTTTATGACATATGAAATATCAGGAGAAGTACATAACTGCCTTTTGTGACAAGTACCAGAGAGAACTCGGGGACCGCTAATTAGACAGGTGACAAATGGAGTTGGGTTTGAGTCGATATTAAAGTGCTTCTTTAAAAAACACCATATATGGTTATCTGTCAAAATATCAATAAGACAGAATTTTAAAAATTTAACTTAAAATTATTAAAATGTAACAAAGGAATTCAATTAAATAGAATGATTTAGAATGGGGAAAAATAAATCAGCTGACAAAAAAAATTAAACATTTAATATTTATCTAATTTAATGTAAGATGATAAAGACAATACACACATTTAATATTTGCAGAAAAGGCAACATGGTTTACAAAGTTTATTTGACATGGTCCAAACACAGGTATATTACATGAGAATGTTTAACTGTTTTGTGACTAATATTTGTTATTGTTGATTTGATACTGCACTTTCAGTGTGAGAAGAAGACGAGGAGCCTTGTGCTGAGGCTGTATGAAGCTTTCGGCGGGGAGACTCGAGCCTGTCTCACTTCTTCTGTTCCATTTACCAACATTTACAGGCAAGTTTATATGTCCTCTTAGTGTCTTTTAAAGTATAAATTTTATTCTTACTGCATCAAAAAATATCAATATTATTTAGTCCAATTACATCATTAAGTAAAAAATAATATTTATCTACCATTTTGATTCAAATCTTAGCCAAGATTTCACTAGAATGCCAACAGTTTTTGTCTCGCCGCCACAAAGTAGCGGAAGCGAGACTAAGGTGTTGCTTTTCCGGCAATGGTGGCGGCAACATTAATTTTTTGCGTTTATGTTAGTTTCTCTGAAAGTATAAGTGCTCGACTAACCAAACCTGGACCATAGATGCATCTTAGGTAGTACATCTCAACACATGCATCAAATGCTGGATGTGGCCTAGCAACCTTTATTATAAGGTTGAGATATTATATGGAGTGTATTTTACCAATGTGCTGAACCATATTTTCATATTTTAGCGGACAAAAACAGCTTAATTGGACTTAATTGGTTTAAGTTTTTGGGCAAGCTAGAGGTTAAAGTTTTTGGGCAAGCTAGAGGTTATATTAGAGGTTAAAGTTTTTGGGCAAGCTAAAGGTTAAAGTTTTTGGGCATGCTAGAGGTTAAAGTTTTTGGGCAAGCTAGAGGTTAAAGTTTTTGGGCAAGCTAGAGGTTAAAGTTTTTGGGCAAGCTAGAGGTTAAAGTTTTTGGGCAAGCTAGAGGTTAAAGTTTTTGGGCAAGCTAGAGGTTAAAGTTTTTGGGCAAGCTAGAGGTTAAAGTTTTTGGGCAAGCTAGAGGTTAAAGTTTTTGGGCAAGCTAGAGGTTAAAGTTTTTGGGCATGTTTTTTGTGCATGTTTGGATCAGCACCATCAATAGGCTGTTGTCTATTATTAAGTTGAAGTATTTATATGGTGTGTAAGTAATGTGCTGAACCATATTTTCATATTTTAGGGGAATAAAAAGAAATATTGGCATCATTAAAAAGGGGTTTGGCAATAAATTGAGGGAAAGGTATGAAGGAATTCTTAAGAAAAACATACTTAAAGCTTACAGTGCAAGTTAAAAAGCTTCCAATTGAGATTAAAAAAAAGACAGTTTATGTTTTTCTGGTTTAGAGATCTTCCCCATCTCTTCCTTCTACCGTTTCTAAGGAAGTGCCAACATTTTACTTTGTCCTTACTTGGTAACGAGTAAGGGTTTCGCTGGGTATTAAAAACGCATTACCCGTCAAACCGGTTATCATTTGTTCAATATGTGCACAAGGTGACACTACTTTACTATATATAGAGAATACTTTCACGCACAATGTTTTACCAACATTTTGTATCAGATCAGTTGAATAAAATTGAAACACATCAAAGATATCATTCATCTAAGAAAAGTGGAAATAGTAGTAAAATATGACCAATTTAAATATCTAATGCACAATCCCTGCCAATGCCAACACACTTGCACAAAATAAACCAACATATCTATTTGACAGAAAACCCATGCCTGGAAATAAGCCCACCCATATCTATGCCAGTTCAGTAGAAATGTCAATGAATACTTTCATTTTCCTTCAATAGTTCCATCTCCCCTACTTTGAGTCACAAATTGTATGTTGGGCCCCTGCTGGGCTTACTTCAGGAGACATACAGAACAGGTATACTCATCAAAAATGTTATATTTCTGGTGCTGATATAGGGGACAGTCTTTTTAGGAGATTTCCTTATCATTGATATTAATATATAATTTAAATGCTGGTGATTTTCTAATTGTATAAGACAAAAGAAAAAACCCACAACTGTTAAATAAGATTAACTGTAACTGATTTGGTACGTCACCGATACTTTATAGTGTTAGAGTTTATGTTGATGACAGTCTACGAGTGTTTGCGTTGATGACAGTCTACGAGTGTTTGCGTTGATGACAGTCTACGAGTGTTTGTGTTGATGACAGTCTACGAGTGTTTGTGTTGATGACAGTCTACAAGTGTTTGTGTTGTTGACAGTCTACAAGTGTTTGTGGCGAGAACCACACACATAAGCTTCGCAGTAATTACCATTCCCACAAACAGGCTTACTGCAGATCATTGTCTGGTCCAGCTTGCCTTGGTAGTGTCCTTGTGCAACAGGGAAATGTGTTTGTTACAGTAACAGAGAACAACAGAACTCGGTGAACCATCAAACTTGCTTAAGATCGTAACAGACACATACTTTACTAAATTTATCTTCAGACAGACAAAGAACACACCTTAATGAACCTTCTAACACTAACGGATGTAGAAAAGCCCAGCTTAGTGTATCTCTATGCTGAGTAAAGACATCTAGGCAAAAAGAATGAATTAATAAACCTTCTGACTGGCTTATAACAGTAACAGGCAGACAACTACAAGAACTTGGTGAAACTTCCTCAGACATGGTTAATACAGTAAATTACAAAAATATATATATACAGAGCTTCACCTCATCCCAGAAATAATTTAACCTCCCTGAGAAATACAGCACAAAGGTTGTTTCTTCTAGTTACATTTTCGTACATTTTCATAAATGAATACATCAGAAGGATGCTAAGTATGTGAGGTTGACATGGAGTGGCCTTTATTGTACCATAACTGCGCAACTCTTGTATTTCATTACATATCTTTGTCAGAAAAAAATAGGAAGTAACTTTCATTATTCAGAATTTAAAGGAAAAACCAAGAGACTAGTCAAAAAAAGTATACACCGATAACAGTTTATCTCAACAGTCCCTCCCTCCATTCTTGATCCCCCTCCCCGTACCCAAACTTCATTTTAGAGGGTATCCTGATTATCCTTTAATAGTTGTGTGTTATTACAATGATTTCCCCACACAAAATCCACAGTTCTTAGCTTTAGGAGAGTTTTGTACTCTTGATGTGAAAAAACTATTATGGGTGGCAAGGAGAGTTGTTTTGATTAAGTCTAATGGTGATTCTGCCAATAAATGAAAGGGACAATAATGAGATTATCAAATTTGTAGTTTAACAATAAAATTTGCCGTTGACATTCTATGAAATTGTTTTCATTACAAGGAAGCTATAATTCAATCAGATACGGAAGATAACATAGAATTTCGATAATGTCGTAGGGAGTGTTGATACAGTATTGAGAATAGATTAATTATGGCTATAAATATTGAATACATCTATAATTGTTTTGGTTTTTTGCTCAGCTAGCCCAAATATGTTCAAGCTCATTTTAAAAAAAAATCTGATGATTGTCCATCCTTCTATAACTTTTCTCATTTTCAATAGGATCTGCTGGCATGAGATCAGATAATCGTTCTGTGTGTAGATTTTTAGCTCGTCTATTCGAAGAATAGGGGGGCTATAGCAGTACCCATGGCGTTGGCGTCCCACTTGGTTAAAGTTTTTGGGCAAGCTGTGATTTGGAGTTTAACTGAACTTTTGATTAATTTTTCATTGTAGATAGATTTGTGTATGGAGAAGTGCACAACACTTTCTAATTTTTTATATAACCGCCGGGTTCATGGGGATCAAATAATTGAAAATGAAAAAAATAAAAATCTTCTGTGATGATGATATAAAGCATCAAAAAAGTTTCTGACTACAAGTGATGGCATATTAGATTCACAACTGTTGGTAATAGACGAGATATGCTGTTCTACGACAGCTCTTGGTTTTTTTGGCGCTGTTTCTTCTTGAGAAAGACCAAGATTTAAATTAGATTTAGCTCACATCTTACACATCACATTAATCTGTGGGAGGGTGACCTCATCCTTCTACTAACTCCTCCTTACAGTCTACTAACTCCTCCTTATAGTCTACTAACTCCTCCTTACAGTCTACTTACTCCTCCTAACAATCTACTAACTCCTCCTTACAGTCTACTTACTCTTCCTTACAGTCTACTAACTCCTCCTTACAGTCTACTAACTCCCAACTCCTCCTTACAGTCTACAAACTCCTCCTTACAGTCTACTAACTCTTCCTTACATTCTACTAACTCCTCCTTACAGTCTTCTAACTCTTCCTTACAGTCTACTAACTCCTCCTTACAGTCTACTAACTCCCAACTCCTCCTTACAGTCTACAAACTCCTCCTTACAGTCTACTAACTCCTCCTTACAGTCTACTTACTCCTCCTTACAGTCTACTAACTCCTCCTTACAGTCTACTAACTCCTCCTTACAGTCTACTAACTCCTCCTTACAGTATACTAACTCCTCCTTACAGTCTACTAACTCCTCCTTACAGTCTACTAACTCCTCCTTACAGTCTACTAACTCCTCCTTACAGTCTACTAACTCCTCCTTACAGTCTACTAACTCCTCCTTACAGTCTACTAACTCCTCCTTACAGTCTACTAACTCCTCCTTACAGTCTACTAACTCCTCCTTACAGTCTACTAACTCCTCCTTACAGTCTACTAACTCCTCCTTACAGTCTACTAACTCCTCCTTACAGTCTACTAACTCCTCCTTACAGTCTACTAACTCCTCCTTACAGTCTACTAACTCCTCCTTACAGTCTACTAACTCCTCCTTACAGTCTACTAACTCCTCCTTACAGTCTACTAACTCCTCCTTACAGTCTACTAACTCCTCCTTACAGTCTACTAACTCCTCCTTACAGTCTACTAACTCCTCCTTACAGTCTACTAACTCCTCCTTACAGTCTACTAACTCCTCCTTACAGTCTACTAACTCCTCCTTACAGTCTACTAACTCCTCCTTACAGTCTACTAACTCCTCCTTACAGTCTACTAACTCCTCCTTACAGTCTACTAACTCCTCCTTACAGTCTACTAACTCCTCCTTACAGTCTACTAACTCCTCCTTACAGTCTACTAACTCCTCCTTACAGTCTACTAACTCCTCCTTACAGTCTACTAACTCCTCCTTACAGTCTACTAACTCCTCCTTACAGTCTACTAACTCCTCCTTACAGTCTACTAACTCCTCCTTACAGTCTACTAACTCCTCCTTACAGTCTACTAACTCCTCCTTACAGTCTACTAACTCCTCCTTACAGTCTACTAACTCCTCCTTACAGTCTACTTACTCCTCCTTACAGTCTACTAACTCCTCCTTACAGACTACTAACTCCTCCTTACAGTCTTCTAACTCTTCCTTACAGTCTACTAACTCCTCCTTACAGTCTACTAACTTTTCCTTACAGTCTACTAACTCCTTCTTACAGTCTACTTACTCCTCCTTACAGTCTACTAACTCCCAACTCCTCCTTACAGTCTACTAACTCCCAACTCCTCCTTACAGTCTACTAACTCCTCCTTACAGTCTACTAACTCTTCCTTACAGTCTACTAACTCCTCCTTACAGTCTACTAACTCCTCCTTACAGTCTACTAACTTCTCCTTACAGTCTGCTAACTCCTCCTTACAGTCTACTAACTCCCAACTCCTCCTTACAGTCTACTTACTCCTCCTTACAGTCTACTAACTCCTCCTTACAGTCTACTAACTCCCAACTCCTCCTTACAGTCTACTAACTCCTCCTTACAGTCTACTAACTCTTCCTTACAGTCTACTAACTCCTCCTTACAGTCTACTAACTCCTCCTTACAGTCTACTAACTTCTCCTTACAGTCTGCTAACTCCTCCTTACAGTCTACTAACTCCCAACTCCTCCTTACAGTCTTCTAACTCCTCCCTACAGTCTACTAACTCCTCCTTACAGTCTTCTAACTCCTCCTTACAGTCTACTAACTCCTCCTTACAGTCTACTAACTTCTCCTTACAGTCTGCTAACTCCTCCTTACAGTCTACGTACTCCCAACTCCTCCTTACAGTCTACTAACTCCCAACTCCTCCTTACAGTCTTCTAACTCCTACTTACAGTCTACTAACTCCTCCTTACACTCTACCAACTCCTCCTTACAGTCTACTAACTCCCAACTCCTCCTTACAGTCTTCTAACTCCTCCCTACAGTCTACTAACTCCTCCTTACAGTCTTCTAACTCCTCCTTACAGTCTACTAACTCCTCCTTACATTCTACTAACTCCTCCTTATAGTCTACTAACTTCTTGACAGTCTACTTACTCCTCCTTACAGTCTACTAACTCCTCCTTATAGTCTATCCTTACAGTCTTTTAACTCCTCCTTATAGTCTACTAACTTCTTGACAGTCTACTTACTCCTCCTTACAGTCTACTTACTCTTCCTTACAGTCTATCCTTACAGTCTTTTAACTCCTCCTTATAGTCTACTAACTTCTTTACAGTCTACTTACTCCTCCTTACAGTCTACTAACTCCTCCTTACATTCTACTAACTCCTCCTTACAGTCTTCTAACTCNTACAATCTACTAACTCCTCCTTACAGTCTACTTTCTCCTCCTTACAGTCTACTAACTCCTCCTTACAGTCTACTTACTCATCCTTACAGTCTACTTACTCCTCCTTACAGTCTACTAACTCCCAACTCCTCCTTACATTCTACTAACTCCTCCTTACAGTCTACTAACTCCTCCTTACTGTCTTCTAACTCCTCCTTAAGCATTTAAAGGATTCCAGCAGAACTTACCTATCAAACTTTATATACATCTGTTTTTTGTGAACAGACATGTTATTTCAGTGCCTTTGAAAGAGATGTGGCCCTTGTTTGTAATAATTTGCACATCTTTGCACATCCTTATTCATATTAAGTTATTCAGTCATTTAATTTCATGCAGCCCTATTCGACAAAAACTTATTACAGCATAAATGAACTCGGATTATCCTCTTGAACATTTGAATTGATATAGGGACAATAAGATATGACAATTCAAAACCATTACGCTAAGTGGGCCATGCTTAGGTTGAAATTATCCCCTGGGGAACAGGTTCATTTTTTACTGATTCATAATTCAAAATAACTACTGTAGCCTCTGATAATTAGCTGAGACATAGTCAGTGTCTCTTGAAATTAAAACACTCAGGCCTCAACAAATTACTTTTTAACAGAACTCATGGCCTTGAAAGAGATTCAAAATGAAAATAAAGTCACAGTGGCTTCTGATAATAAAGATATTTGGTTATTTCTCCTAAAATTCCATAAAGCTGTTAAAATTGTTAATGGAAAAAAGAAAAAAAATGGCCTTGTCCATGTTAAATGGAATGCAAAAATGTCCCACAGCCTCAAAATAGATCCTGGTGACCGTGACGTATATATGATAAAAACCTTCAAAGTATCAGGACACTTATAGGGAGGGAGGGGTAGTCAGTTTCTTCACTGTTATGATGAAGGGAAGCCTGTTGTAATGACACTCATGGATCAATATCCAGCAAGAGGTTGGGGACCGATTATACTGGTTTTCACAGCACTCTTGTCTGTCCTCACATACTCTGTCATGTCTCCCGCCGCTAAATCGCATTAGCTTTTGTAATAATTCAAATCTAAATTAAACCCTTAGTTACTGGATGTGCTCATCTTGTTTTTGTTGATTCTACAAAACAGATTTTCAACTGTGGGTCTAGTCCCCCAGGGGCCCGATGGGCAGGGCCCACTAGGGGAATATAACAAATTCCTTAAAATCCTTTTTCTTCTATAGGAATGAAAGGATTTGGTCCATATTTGGTAAGAAGCATCCTTGGGTGAAGGGGAACCAATTTTGTATAAACCATGGGTCTGGCCCCCAGGGGCCTGAGGGGAGGGGCCCAATAGGGGAAACATAGCAAATTATTCTTTAAAATCCTTCTTCTTCTGTAGGAATAAAAGGATTTGGTCCATATTTGGTGTGGAGCATCCTCGGGAAAAGGGGAACCAATTTTGTATGAACGGTGGTTGTGGCCTCCCTGAGGGCTGAGGGGCAGGGCCCAATAGGGGAAATATAGCAAATTCTTTAAAATCCTTCTTCTGTAGGAATGAAAGGATTTGTTCCATATTTGGTCTGAAGCATCCTTGTGTGAAGGGGAACCAACTTGTATAAACCGTGGGTCTGGCCCCCCAGGGGCCTGAAGGGTGGGGCCCAATAGGGAAACAAAGCAAATTTTCTTCAAAATCCTTCTTCTGAAGGAATGAAAGGATTTGGTCCATATTTAGTGTGGAGCATCCTTGGGTAAAGGGGAACCAATTTTGTATAAACGGTGTGTCTGACCCCCCCCTAGAGGCAGAGAGTCGGGGCCCAATAGGGGAAATAGAGGTTAAAGTTTTCAAATCTTTCTTCTACCATAGGGATTAAGGGATTGTATCCTAATTTAGTCTTTGGGTCAAGGGGACTCAATTTTGTATAATTTGTGGGTATGACCCCCTTAGGGCATAGGGGTGGGGCTTGACTGTTTGAAGTTTGTTCTTGCTATATCTCAAGTACTTGATCCCCCCCGATCTTTCTGAAATTTCATTTGTGCTTACAGCACCTATTATTGAGTGCTATATCTTTACTTCATACCAAATATTTTAAACATATATTCAGGTGAGCGATACAGGACCTCTGGGCCTCTTGTTACTTGTTCCTGCCATTTATTTCTGTTGAGGTCAATTGGTAAACTGGTACTTTCTGTCAAAATATAATCTTGTGCTGCAGAATATTGTCAGCTCTTGTAATCATTCAAATCTAAATGATTCCCTAGGTTACTCGAAAACCATGAGCTCTTTCATTACACAGAACACCCTGCGATCTGTTGTCACCAGTAATAAAAAAGGATTTATTTTACATTATTGTTGGTACTTAAAGTAGTTTCTTTTATTATAGTCATCCTTCCAGCATGATATTTTTCTGCGCAACAACTTCTTTTAAATAATCAAAGAATTCTAGTGTAGTGATATTTGGACCTGTAGCATACTGAGGTAAAGGGTTATCATATTTGTTCAAACCGATGACCTTGACCCTTTTTCAAGATCACATGAGTTCAAATATATTAATACCTTCATAGGGGTCTGATATTTGGCATGTATCATGCTAGAATAAAGGGATATTAAGATTGTTTAATAAATGTCTTTGACCCACTTTGTAAATCACAAATGATAAATGTGTGAAAAGCTTTGAACGACATCTTTTGAGTATCCAAGAGGCATGGGATAGTGATAAATAGCCTGTAGCATGCTGGAGGGAATAGACATGAACATTTATTTAAATTCATGACATTGTCCAACTTTTAAGTTTTTGTGGTTTAAATGTGTATAAATCTTTAAACAACTACCAAGATGTATTATATTTGGTCATGATATTTGGCCAGGAGGATACTGTGATAAAGTGCTTTCAAATTGGTTCAAATTAATTACCTTGATTAACTTTCAGGGTCACAGGTGTTAAACCATTAAATATTCAAGAGATTAAGAGTAATAATAATTGGCCTGTATCTTCTGGGTGGAAGTTCTGTCAGTTTTGCCCGAGTAAATGACGTTGATCAACCTATTTTTTGTCTCTGGGATTAAATGTCTCTGGGATTAAATGTATGAAAAATTTGAAATAACTTCTTTTCAATGTCCTTAAGACATAGAGTCACATTTAGCTTGTACAATGTAGCTTACCAAGATAACACACTAGCAAGTTAGTTAAACTAAACGACCTTGACCAACTTTGAAGGTCACAAATATGAAACATTTTTGTCAATTCCTTTGAATGATAACAAGTAAGAGGCTTAAAGTGATAGTCCTTTTGAACCTGTTGTTTGATATGCCTCCACACTACTACTATTTCATGTACAAAAACATCAATGAAACTGATTGATATACACCAAGTAGACTTTGCAGGCAAACCTGGACAGTTAAAATCTACAGGTACAGTACAGTATTGGACTTATACCATATTTTCTCTCAGACTGACTTAGCAAGTCAAAAAGCCATTTGAATTGACAGCAAATTTAAAGCAAGCACTTGGATAGGATACAAACGAAAACACTTTTCATTGATGTTTTTTCAAATTTAATTTCTTTCCAAATATTTCAGATGCAATGGCTTGGAGGAGTCGGTGCCAAATGAAGAAACTGTCAGTGAAGAGCTCAATGTCGGAGATAATGATATAACATTCACCATCAAACCATTTCAAGTGCTTTCCTTTATCATTGACCTGTAATAGAGGTCACCAGATCTTCAAGGTCATAACAATCTACATTGCCAGTGCCAAGAGCAACCTTTTTTTTATGGAAGCATCATGTTGTAGTTGAAAATCTGTTACATGTCCTGTATTACTTTTATTTTATGAGAGCCACATTCTGGATTTTATTTTTTTACTTCATAGGCATTAACCAAACATGTTATTTTAATCCAATCTGGCCTTTAGGGCTAATTAAGCAAGCTTATGCTGCGGTGCTGAGTGTCCTCCATCAACTTTTAATTCAAAATGCTAGTTGTCAAGAACGACGTAAATGATTTTTGACCAAAATCTGAAACATTGTTGAGGCAAGAGGAATTAACATTGTATAAATTGAGATTATGGCCCTCCTGGGGTTGGGGGGAGCACAAATAAAGCATTTTAACATAATTTGGTCTAGAACATCCATTGGCAAAGAGGATCCAGCTTTGTGTAAGTTGAGGGTGCAGCTTTCTCCTAGGAGCAGAGAGGGCGTAACCCATGACCAATAGGGGAAATACAGGTAAACATTTGAAATCCTACTCCTTCTGTATTGGTAAATGGATTTTAAGATAATTTGGTCCCGGCATCTTTTGGCCAAGGCCATAGGACCAACATAGTATAAATGGATGGTATAATTTTCATTCTAACTGGAGTGGTGTTTGGAATTTGTAAATCAGAAAGGACTACCAGAATATTATTACATGTGATGTAAACCTTCTTATAGTATTGACTGGGTGGTGAATTTTTCTGTTTCTTTAAAATTGTTAAAAAAACATTCTCAGTAGAAATGATTATTGTCTTTTACATCAATATAACGATGTATTTTTTATATATACAATGTACATATCATGATTGCAGCTCTGTATTCAGTAGTACAAATGAGATGTGACTCAACTTATTTTTTTACAGCGTTCTTCGTCGTATTGTACATGGTACATAAGTGGGTTAAAAAGCTTTATATTTTACATACAAATATAGATTTCAACCAAAGTTGTAGCAATTTTTCTTTTTTAATCACCAATGAAAATTGTTTTTATTAAATCATACAAATCAGTACTTGTATAAAAACTGTATATCCTTATTAGTTACTCCATACTAATCTATTGTTTATATTTGTTTACTACATATACACGAGTATATTGTATCAGTGTCACAGAACTGCTTATTATATACAGCAGCTATAATGCTATATGGTTTTTCTGTGTCTGTAAGTTAAAAGCTTGCTACAGCAGCTGTAAGATTGGTGTGGTTCGAGTCAGGGGGAAGTTTGTTATGGCAGAATGATGTAAACTAATTGTTGGTCTGTGTCAGATAAATGTTTATTACAGCTAGCAGCTGTATTGTTAATGAATATTTGCTACAACAGTTTTAAGGTAAATGTAAATGTTTGTCTGTGTCCGAGGAATGCTTGATACAAGGGTGATAAGTTTAGTGTCATCATCATGTGTCTGTGTCAGATAAATGCTTGTTACATCAGCTGTAAGGTATAAGTGTTGGTCTTTGTCAGAGGAAAGCTTGATACAGTGGTGGTAATTTTAGTGTCATCAATTGTCTTTATCAGATAAATGCTTACATCAGTTATAAAAAAGTGTTTAGCTGTGTCATATGAATACCTGTTTCAGTAGCTGTAAGGTAATTTTCATTCTGTGTCAGAAAAATTCTTGTAACAGCTGTATAAGGTTTAGCTGTGAATCATGATTCAAGTGTTTAGTGAGAGGTGTTACAGGTGATATAGTGACATATACATAACTGATAATGGATCCGGTTCACTTAGTTTACCTGACATGAAATGCATGTGGTGCAGCATCTGTGTGTCCTCGACGTCTGTTTCCTTTAGTATGGGGCCTACGTTCATGATGCAGTGTGTACTGTAGTTTGCTGGGTTGAGTTACTATCAAGTTGGCGCAGGTAATTGACATTTACTCATTTACAAGGTCAAGAGGTTCAATATGGTAACACCTTAAATTCTTTTTCTACAAAGCCTTGCATATGATGAGTAGTGTTGTGAAGTCGGTTTTGTTTGCTGGGGCGGGAGTCTGTTGATCAGATGAATGACCTTGACCTATTTTTAAGGTACTTATAATATCATAAGGGTCACTTTTCAAACTTTTATACAGCATCTTATGAAAAACCACGAAGTCTAAGAAACAAAGTCACATGAGTCTGATGTGTACAGATCTACAAAAAGGCTCTCCAAATGCATAAGGCCTAGAGTGGTGATATTTGGCATTGGATGATTGGAGTGAAGGCTTAAAATTTAGTGAAATGTGTGACTTTGACCTACTTTTGAAGTCACAAGTCAAATATTTTAAAAACAATTGACTTGTTCTGCAAAACCATAAATCAAATATGCCTAGTCATCTTATTTCTGGCATATACCTTGCTTGGGAAAGTGTTTTTGTATTTGGTTGAACTTTGACCTACCTAGAAAGTCACAATTGTTAAATATTTTAAAATTAAATTCAAAAACACCAAACAATAGAAAACAGATGAGCGAATAAGGCCTATGGGCATCTAATGGTGTTATTCCTAGACCTGTCTGTTCACTACTGTTGGTGTAAACAATGACAATTCACTGTAGTTCTTTTTCTGTGTATTAGTTAATGATGTGCAAATAAGTAATTGTTTTAATTGAGGGCAAAAAATAAAAACAAACAATTACAATAACAAATACACCAAATGTAAGCCTGTCAACATTTTAACTGACCAGCCCGGTATGATTGTTGCTGATGCTTTATATTTATCCTATTCAGGTATTTATATAATCTAGTGCAATAAATAGAAATAAAGTTTGTTCTACCAATTCTCTGACATGATGTCTAACTTTGAGAGTGCAATCATGACTGAATGGAATAAAAACCTAATACTTTTCTTATGTTAATTCTGTGTGAGTTTTATATTTTCACATACAAATAAAGCATCTCAATTTATACTTCTTGTTCTAGTGTAATTCATATATCTTTATTTCTTGCAATGAATATTATTGTCTTTGTGCTACACACATTCACAATATTTGCAATATGGAAGTGTTACAAAATAAGTTCTGACAAGTTAACAACAGGCAGCCTTAATACAATCTGTACGTAGTA
>NW_018407700.1:240314-240490 GCF_002113885.1 Mizuhopecten yessoensis | reverse complement strand
ATATAAATATAGTAACACAATCTATACATATAAATAGAGTAACACAATGTATACATATAAATATAGTTACAAAATCTATACATATAAATATAGTTACACAATCTATACATATAAATATAGTTACACAATCTATACATATAAATANCAATCTACATATAAATATAGTAATACAATAG
>NW_018407700.1:235456-235618 GCF_002113885.1 Mizuhopecten yessoensis | reverse complement strand
TACATATAAATATAGTAACACAATAGATACATATAAATATAGTAATACAATCTATACATATATATNTAGTAATCGCAATCTATACATATAAATATAGTAACACAATCTATACATATAAATATAGTAACACAATCTATACATATAAGTATAGTAACACAATAG
>NW_018407700.1:231395-232442 GCF_002113885.1 Mizuhopecten yessoensis | reverse complement strand
AGTAATCGCAATCTATGCATATAAATATAGTAACACAATCGATACATATAAATGCAGTAACACAATCTATACATATAAATAAAGTAACACAATATATACATATAAATATAGTAACACAATCTATACATATAAAAATAGTAAGACAATCTATACATATGAATATAATAACGCAATATATACATATAAATATAGTAAACACAATATATACATATAAATATAGAAACACAATATATACATATAAATATAGTAACACAATCTATACATAAAAATAGAGTAACACAATCTATACATATAAATATAAAAGTAACACNAAAGTAACACAATCTATACATATAAATATACTAACACAATCTATGCATATAAATATAGGTACACAATCTATACATATACNTAAATATAGTAACACAATAGATACATATACATATAGTAACACAATAGATACATATAAATATAGTTACACAATCTATACATATAAATACAGTAACACAATCTATACATATAAATATAGTAACAAAATCTATACATATGAATATAATTACACAATCTATACATATAAATATAGTAACACAATAGATACATATACATATAGTAACACAATAGATACATATAAATATAGTTACACAATCTATACATATAAATACAGTAACACAATCTATACATATAAATATAGTAACACAATCTATACATATAAATATAGTAACACCATCTATACATATAAATATAGTAATCGCAATATATATATATAAATATACTAACACAATCTTTACATATAAATATAGTAACACAATCTATACATATAAATATAGTAATCGCAGTCTATACATATAAATATAGCAACACAATCTATACATAAAAATAGAGTAACACAATCTATACATATAAATATAGTAACGCAATATATACANTATAAAGAACCCCAATGACACATATAAATATAGTATCACAATCTATACATATACATATAGTAACCCAATCTATACATATAAACATCAAAGTAACACAATCTATACATATAAATATAGTAATACAATCAATACATACAAACAT
>NW_018407700.1:228780-229650 GCF_002113885.1 Mizuhopecten yessoensis | reverse complement strand
AAATATAGTTACACAATCTATACATATAAATATAGTAACACAATAAATACATATTTATATATTAACACAATCTATACATTTAAATGTAGTAACACAATCTATACATATAAATATAGTAACACAATCTATACATTTAAATATAGTTACACAATCTATACATATAAAAATAGTAACACAATCTATACATATAAATATACTAACACAATCTTTACATATAAATATAGTAACATAATCTATACATATAAATGTAGTAACACAATCTATAGATATAAATATACTAACACAATCTATACATTTAAATATAGTAACACAATAAATACATATTTATATATTAACACAATCTATACATTTAAATGTAGTAACACAATCTATACATTTAAATATAGTAACACAATCTATACAGATAAATATACTAACACAATCTTTACATATAAATATAGTAATCGCAATCTATACATATAAATATAGTAATCGCAATCTATACATATACATATAGAAACACAATCTATACATATAAATATACTAACACAATCTATACATATAAAAATAGTAACACAATTTATACATATACATATAGTAACACAATCTATACATATGAATATAATAACGCAATATATACATATAAATATAGTAATCGCAATCTATACATATAAATATAGTAAACACAATCTATACANAGTAACACAATCTATACATATAAATATAGTAACACAATCTATACATATAAATATGGTAACACAATCTATACATATAAATATAGTAACACAATCTATGCATAAAAATAGAGTAACACAATCTATACATATAAATATAGTAACACAATCTATAAATATACATATAATAACACAATCTATGCATATACATATAGGT
>NW_018407700.1:227227-228553 GCF_002113885.1 Mizuhopecten yessoensis | reverse complement strand
AACACAATCTATACATATACATATAGTAACACAATAGATACATATTATTTTCACAGTAAGTGATGATGCATATCCTCCATTGGAATAGTTAAGTTGTCATTGGTCCATTTTTAATGTCATATAGTTGAATACCATGCTATTTTATTAATTATTAAGTTTTTCTTGACGTTTACTTCTATTCCCTCCTTTGAATTTATATCAAACGAACGTTGTCAGAGAAAAAACGAAGTGAAGAGCAAAAACGAATTACACAAAATGAAATTGTCAAAACAACTTTGTTCCGATACCAAAGGGCTGGTTAGATAATAAATTTAGGGAATAATCACATTTTTATTGTATGGACTGTTATATTTATTTACCTGTGAGTGCAAAAGATTACAGAAGTGGAAGTCGCCTGCTCGAGCTCAGGGGATATGCTGGCTGCATGCTATTTACCGATCACGGAAACATAGAACCCTAACGCAGTGTCCTTACTGTTGTATTATTGATCAGATCGCACCAACCTCGTTTAGTAGTTTGGGAATGTTGTCGGGCATTAAGTTTTAGAAGGGGACTTGGTATTACGTATACCTACTTGGCAAGTTTTATCGCAGTCCGATAAATTCTTGAAATTAGGATGCAACATCCTCATTCAATAATGCATTCATTTTGTTGAGTATTAGACGTGCGCGAGGAAAATCAAATAATTCCTTCTAAAGATATCTGTAATCTATGGACATCAGCCAATCAAAATGTGTATATTTGGACGAACTTAGGCAAGGGATTTGGGTAGAAAGTATAATGGACATATTTCATTGAAATCCCCTCCCCTTTAATTTCGTTTTAAATATATATTAGCGTGACCGAGCCAATGAAATACCGATGATGAGGTAGCTTAGTTGGTGAGATCGACAGTCCCTCGATGGGAGGCTCCAGGGTTCCAATCTTCGTCTATTCCCGTTGCATTTTTACCCTTAGAACACTGGTTGATTCTGTTTTATTTCATCTTTATTCATGATAGTTGGGGAAGACATGGTATCTGTTCAGCAATGAGTAATCAATACTATAGTCATGCCGGGAAAACAAGTTGCAAAGCTACTGTTTTTTGGTAGTGTTACGGGTGTTCCTAGGAGTTACATCACGAGAACATTTTTGCAGAACGATTCAAGATTCAAAACCAAAGGCGGCCATAGAAGTTCTACTCCGGCTCAAAATCAAACAAGAGCGCATTTTGATATTGTAGGCATATTTTAAGGAAGTTTCATAAAGATAGAAGGGCGCCTCGGAATTATCGCATGTTAACAACATTAGGTGTCAAAATCCAAGAAGGCCGCTGGCGGTCATATT
>NW_018407700.1:224292-225463 GCF_002113885.1 Mizuhopecten yessoensis | reverse complement strand
TTGTGAACGATTTATTCCCAATAACGAATAACTGTCCAACTTAATTTTGTTATGCGTAATTCCTTTATACTTAAAAATGGTTCTTTCACTCTTTATTCATTGAAATAAATATCACGAACCAGTTTCAGATCGCTACACTGACCATGAACTGTTCAAGAGTGAATGCAGTTTTTTCGGCCTTATCATCATGATCAGCTCGTTCATTTCAACCGATTCCAACAAGACCTCGTACCAGGGCAAGTTAAGCACGAAATATTCTAGAAATAAAATTTCGTTTCATTAACAGTTTTTGAATCAGATTTCACATTACGATGATTAAGACCTTTAAAAGTGAATCTGAGCCCTTCGAATTTTGTTGTTATAAATTTTATTAAAATGAGGTAAACGGCCTTCACCTCTGCAGATCGGGGATCGAGAAAAGAAGACACCTGCATGCACCACGGCTTGTAAGAGGCAACCAATGTGGGAAACCCTGCAGAATTAGGGATTTAATTTTGTACCCTCTATTTTGAAACACGCAAGCGACCAAAAAAAATATGTTGTACTCATTGCAATATTAGGATCTTTATATTTCTTTCTACTTCTAACTACCTTTTATTTCCTATCGCCTTGCTTGGCTATACCTCACAAATGGCTTTAATGTTGAATGTTTGACAAGGTGAGGAAGGCAATGGGTTTTGTTCCCAGGCTGGGACATTCCAAAGTACTTAAAAATGGTAGTTGTTATACCCTGCTTAGCGTTAAGCATTGAGGGGGATGGCAACGAATGGTTCACCTGTTGTCAGTATAATGTAGCCTGGCAAAATGCTATGATGGATGCCTTCGGCGTGGTTTTTCAGTGGATAGTACTATAAAGTCGGAATCAGATCCTTGTTTCTGGATTCTGTTTTTGAAGACGTCACCCTAACACGTTCTGCAGTGACTGGAACCCCATCCTTCCAACCATTGGTATACACATACATGATGAGAAGACGTCACCCTAACACGTGCTGCAGTGACTGTAACCCCATCCTTCCAACCATTGGTATACACATACATGATGAGAAGACGTCACCCTTACACGTGCTGCAGTGACTGTAACCCCATCCTTCCAACCATTGGTATACACGTACATGATGAGAAGACGTCACCCTAACACGTGCTGCAGTGACTGTAACCCCATCCTTCCAAC
>NW_018407700.1:203700-215144 GCF_002113885.1 Mizuhopecten yessoensis | reverse complement strand
ACACGTGCTGCAGTGACTGTAACCCCATCCTTCCAACCATCGGTATACAGGTACATGATGGTGTAGGAAGGGTACTGAGTAATAAAGGTAGAGAATGACGTTTCCAAGTCTACTGGTCAGGTTGTAGATTTACTTGTAGCATGTAGTGAAATATCAGTCTCAGGTTCCGTTATGACTCCATGGAATGATTCTGATATGTCGCCAACGCTTCTCATTTGACACTTACTGGGGCAGCGGGGATACCATAGTGGAAAAACAGAATACGCTGTAAATGGTTGTTTAACCCCATATACTCTTTGAACAGTTCGTACTAAAATATAGGATAGGTTAGAATAATCAGAAGCATGAACACATTCTTGAAATTAGGAAAATGAAAGGGAATTGCTAAGAGCACAGACGAACCATAGACAAGTTATAACAGGAACATGGAATTTTGAAGAAAAAGAAAAAAGCTTCTAATAAAATTAAGAGTTTTAATTGCAAAACGATTCGATAACCACTTGGAAGAGTCTATAAGGCGTACAAGTACCGAGGGAGACGCCACAGAAAGGCAAGCACGTGAAGAAACTATATAGATACCATGTGTTGCTGTGGGTCAGCTGTTCAAGTTTAGTCCCAAACACCACTGGTAATTGTAGCCGCATACAATCAGGCAGCGGTGTTCAACAGGACGATTTTATTGTCTCCGGACATATATACACGTATACTTGGTCAGGAACGGGAGGTCCTGACACTGAAGAGTACTTCTGTAGTATTGCAATACAATGTACATGTAGTTTATGATTCGCGAAAAAAAAGACAAAAATGTAACTCAATAAAAACTCAATTTGATTAATATTAGATCTTTGCATGGTTTCCGGTTACTGATATGTCGTGTTGAAGATCTTCCGCGCGATACATCAGTAACCGGAGCGATTCGAAGATCTAATTTTAATTAGATTGATGAAAACTCGTTTGTCTTAACCGGATCGGCTGCCTTACATGTAAATGAACAGATTTTGGAAATACATGAGCCATCCTTAAAGTGAAGACGTAATCAGCTGTCGATTGTTAAACGCTAGTCAGTTAATTTCCGAGCGTCATGTGCTGTGTGCACTCAAAGTCTTGCACAAAATCACATCTGCTGTCGTAGGCACATTCAGATAACTATGTGTAGGCAAAGGTAATGTAATTAGCTGTCACGTTTGTTCATCTGTCGTTAAAATCCAGGTGACAACGTTAATATCGACGTTAATGATGACTCCGACGTTAGTCCTTTGAAAAGGTCTTCTAATCTGCATTTTTGTAGCTAAAATCATAGAGATCAAAGCTTATGGCTACAAAAACTGTTCTCAGAAAGGGTTTCATTACTCGAAAATGTCAATAAGTGCGTGTTTCAAATTAGCCGATTGAAATTTTTTAAGTTCAATTGCAGAGAATTGTATGAAGTCATTAGTCAGAAATATTTGAGAATGACGATAATTTGAAATGTTCACGTACTGAAGCATCAAATACTGTTAGCCTTGCAACACCATAAACAGCATTTTTTAAGAAATAATGCAATGTAAATCTTGCTTAAAAAATTTGACACCTTTATTGAATTGGTGGAAGCAACATTGGATACGGCCACTTGTTATTGAATCATTTGTAAAAGTAATTTAATTCAGGACTGGAATCAAGATTTTTAAAAGTAGACGGGGCGCATTTGGAAATTGTGATCGCAATTACAAATAGAACCTACCGAAGACAGCAGCCGATGGTAGAGCGCCGGGACGTGGAAAGGTGCTGCAGTAGGGATAGGGGTAGGGGTAGGGGGTCCCTCCGGGCAATTTTTGAGTATATTGAAATTTTGTGTAATTATCTATATTATGTAATTTCTGAATAAAAATGGAGTGACAATAAAAAGGGCCTTTATGTCAGGAAGGGGCGCTCAGCATGCACATGAATGGTATGTCTGAAGTCAATGATCGTGCTTATTTATAATTCAAAATGTAGTCTAAAAGAATCACATTTTGTGAATTTACTTATGTCTTATGTGAGCTACTCAAGAGAGATGAACTAATGGGAAGGGGACTATTTGTTTGGAAGCGATGTTTCTGTATAAAGCTCGCACAGACAGCCATTTCGTAGGCTCTGAATGCGCGAATCCTGTCAGAATAATATTAGACAAATATAATGAAATATTTGTATCGATTCTGTTGCATAAACCATTATCGGTTGAAGCCATACACCATAGTTCGCGCAAGGACGGGTTCCAAATTTGGTCATATTCTTTTATCAAAACGCACATTTACGTAAGAATATATGGGTTCATCAATAGCTTTGAGTTTGATGTTCTATGTATCTATGGTAGTAGAAACATTTACTTACATTAGAAATTGTACTTATAAAGTTATAGAAATGAGAATACAAATACAGCCCGTTACATGTTTTCTTGCTCCTTTGCCATTTGACGAAAAATGTATGTACTTCTTGACTAAGATCAACTGACTAAGCTCTAAGAACCTAAAATGGGCACGGATGAGCTTTCATAATGGTGCTTAATGCAAAATTGTGCTTTAAAATGTGCATATAATGTGCTCTGTATCTTGTGCTAAAATCTGTGGTGTACTTATGAGTATTGCTGTTTGTTCGTTTGCTATTTCTTGTGTTTGTGTGTTAGATTTAAAAGAAACCCATTGTAAACCCAATGAGTATCTCTGCGATAGAGGAAAATTCAGTTTAGATTTGTCACACAACACTCCACACTATTACATCATGTACAATCTTAACCTATAGATCGATCACAGAGCTCTAATAGTGTCTAGATAATGTTAAAAATGTTACAACAAAACATGTAAACTGTCCATGCACGCAAATTCTAAGGTAATTTGACGTAAATGTGTTTGTTTATTGACAGCTTAAAGTGATTAATTCTTACTCAAGTAAGCTATCTAATTATTTCAACTCTAAACGACATGAAACAAGACTATGAAAACATAGATTTATTGAACTGCCTAAGTTACCAAACTTGCGTTACCAACATGCGTTAACGTATTTGCTCTCTAAGATAGCAATGACGGTTGATCTGGCTGTGTGCAGTAGTACTGAGGATATGCGACTGCCGCTTACGTACCGCGCTTGTTTCCGGTTCATGATGTGCTCATATCGCTTATAGCACTGATAACACCCCGTGGCAGTTGACACATCTCTCCGACGCTGAGGCTCCTTTACCTGAAGACGAGGACCACTCCTCATAAACAAGGCCTCGATGAGAGAATAATCACAAATAATTATACTTTCTAATTGGTCAATAAACCCACCTCCTTTGGTACGTGTCTTTCTAATGTCCTGACAGGACTGTGCCACTTCGGGTCCCACTTCATCTTAACTGTGTTTCCTTTTAATCAATGCTTAAACGTGTATATCGTATTCCGGACCAGTTTGACAAATGTCAACGTGCGCCACAACTTGAATGCGGAAGCGTAGGTGCAAATTGGTGAAGAACAAAGGGGAAACGATACCACACACGTTATTAAGGTCAACCAATGAGGAGCGAGAATTCAAGGAGTCTTCTCTGCATTAAGGAAATAAATGTCAGGAAGGCGCTTGTAAGGTGCTGATGTGCCTGAGCTATGCTTCGACCATTTAGCCAAGTACAAAAAGGGTAAAAACATGTCCGGTACTTGTACAAATGATGGATAAAGTTCAGGCTAGTTTGTCATCCTATAGTCATTGTTGATTTTAAGAAGTTTTACATGTTACAATGTTTGTGTAATAACTAGTACAGATGTACCAGTGTAAAGCAGCGTACCGTGGCCCTGGGTGATATCATTGTAGAATGAATAACACAGGGCTGTAATATTACAACATATATGTATTACATGTGTTACCTATCCCGCACATTCACGATACAATTCCATTATATAGCAACATGTTAAACTAACAAAGTAGTATCAAGTTTTAACAAAATAGCATCTTACTGCAGTAAAGTAGCAACATGTTACCACAAAGAAACACATCCTATTCTAACAAAGACATACAATGTTCTCACAACGTAGCATTCTATTTCAACAAAGTAGCAACATGATGTCCCGATAAAAGCCTGGTTAGCTAAATTGCGGAAAAAGTTATGTAAATATTACAAAGGCAAACTAGTTTTGTATCAGAGACCAATAGACAAGTTCTACATTAGACAATGACAGGCTTCCAGTTTTCACTCACATACTTTACATTTGGAAATTTAACACACAAAGCGAGCACTTTTGATTCTGTAGTCCGAAAACAGATGCTGAAGAACTCAAATGCAAAATACTAACGACATGCGATGCAGAAAATCTCGAGCAGAGATTACCGAAAATTGGCAGTGCAAATAAAGGATCAGATATCACGACTATTCCGCCTTGGAGATTTCACATGGATCCTTTGCAGTAACGATGTTCTCAAAGCAATCCCAGCCTGGAATTGTTGCTCTATTTGATGGCAATTAACATGCTATCTACAGATTTTGAATCTCTATTTGAGCATTAGGTTTCGAGTTTTTCTAGAATGTCATGAACCTTTTTGCTGTCTAGGAAACTGTGCTCAGACCTTGCTTTTTGGAATTTCGTTTTAAAAGTAGTAACGAACTTGTCAAATCCGTCCGCAGCTTTTGGTTAGAGCTTGGACAATGTAGATGTAACTATAGATAATATACAGTAACGTCTGGAGGTAATTATGCAGTAATATATTTTAATGTAGAGTTAAAACATGAGTCTTAAAATATATATATATTTCAAATTAATATCAAGTGTTTTGTACGATGTGTATACAATTGTAACAGGAAAGAGAATAGTGTGCTTCCACCGGGGATCGAACCCTCGATCTCCAGGTTCCTAGTCGGACGCTCTACCACTGAGCTAAAGGGAAATTCCCCCTAGCTCGAAGCTAGAAGGCGACCTTAATCCTATGTACAATTGAACCCTGCCACACTACTCCCCCCTTTTTAAATGTGTTCGCCCTCGAACACCACAACCCAGGTTCTAACTCCCTGTCACCACAGGGAGGGCCACGGACACCATTTGTAACAGGAAAGAGAATAGTGTGCTTCCACCGGGGATCGAACCCTCGATCTCCAGGTTCCTAGTCGGACGCTCTACCACTGAGCTAAAGGGAAATTCCCCCTAGCTCGAAGCTAGAAGGCGACCTTAATCCTATGTACAATTGAACCCTGCCACACAATGAATTTATGATTATACATACATGGTTTAATAATGTTAAAACAAAATACATTTCCGTAAAACTATTCGTTTGTAGAGGGATGAGAATACATTATTTAGGCAGTAAATATCTTGAAATAAATCGTAATTTTGTTTTTAATCAAATACTATTCTATATAGTTTTCTAATAGAAAGATCGTTTAAAAAAGGACGGACAGAACTGTGAAATCAACATGATATACCTATCCTACTGTAATGTTCTAATAACGCGGTCAGTGTTTGGAATCCGTGCAGAGTCAGGGGTTTTATTTTTTGTCTTCAAGGGGACATTGAAAATACCAACATGGACCTATTTTGAGCCAATACAGAGTTGGTCCTTTTTCTCTACCGATCTACTTTTTTGATCATGTCTACGCTTCCCGATTCTCTTGGCGCACTGACCGTTTACCTCATTCTACTGTGTGCCTCTGTACAGTGTATAAACTACCGTATGACTCTGTATGACCTTATCGTGGTAAATGTATGTAAGGACTACTGTTATGGCCCTGTATGACCTTATCGTGATAATTGTATGTTAGGACTACTGTGATGGCCCTGTATGACATTATCCTGGTAAATGTATGTTAGGACTACTGTGATGGCCCTGTATGACCTTATCGTGGTATTTGTATGTTAGGACTACTATGATGGCCCTTTATCACTTTATCGTGGTAAATGTATGTTAGGACTACTGTGATGGCCCTGTATGACTTATCGTGGTAATTGTATGTTAGGACTACTGTGATGGCCCTGTATGATGTATGACCTTATCGTGGTCATTGCATGTTAGGCCTACTGTGATGGCCCTTTATCACTTTATCGTGGTAATTGCATGTTAGGACTACTGTGATGGCCCTGTATGACCTTATCGTGATAATTGTATGTTAGGACTTCTGTTATGGCCCTGTATGACCTTATCGTGGTAAATGTATGTTAGGACTACTGTGATGGCCCTTTATGACCTTATCGTGGTAATTGTATGTTAGGACTACTGTGATGGCCCTGTATGATTTTATCGTGGTAATTGTGTGTTAGGACTTCTGTGATGGCCCTGTATGACCTTATCGTGGTAATTGTATGTTAGGACTACTGTGATGGCCCTGTATGACTTGATCGTGGTAATTGTATGTTAGGACTACTGTAATGGCCCTGTATGACCTTATTGTTGTACTTCTATGTTAGGACTACCATGTGACTCTGTGTGATCGAATACATAAATATAGGAGTTCCTAAAATAAAACTGAAACATACCAGCAGAACAGCAACGTCACGTAAAGCTTTCCCCTAAACACCATTCAATATCTATTTCAAACCAATGTGTCTGCTGTGAAAACAGAAATCACCGTTGTACAGGTTCCCATGGAGCGGGCTGTGTCCACGTGCCTTTTCCCGGTCGCTTTCATTACCACTTACGTTTTATCGGGACTTTCTATTCCTGTCATCTTTTTATTAAGATGTTAGCAACCTGTTTTGCTGTGCAGAAAACGCGACCTCTTCACTGATAAATGGAAATATATGCGACAGCCTCCTCATTTAGGCATACAATAAGTCGTTTATTGGGCTATTTCTACTGTTTCTGTCAGTGAGTACAAATTATACACAGGACAAATCTCTCGCGCTCTTTGCTATTCCATTGGGGTAATCTATATTGAAATCGACAGTTTGTTCTTCTCGTGGAGGGTCAATGTGAAGGAAGGTTTAATATTCGCAGACATTTTATCCCTTGTTCATATTTTTGCGACTTAACGTGTTTAACTTTATTCCATATTTATATAAATATATGGCAACATGTGTTTCGTAATCTTTGTAACGCCCTTACTCAGCTGTCAACGAGCTGGTCGCCAATTACATGTAAAAGGACCTTTACGATTGCGAGCTTACCATTCCTTTTCCGTGAGTTGAAACTGTCTTCATGAATTTCGTTCCCTCATTGCCCTTGTGAGCGATAGCACGTCCCATTCACTAGGCTGTGGGTACGTGAACATCAAACAGAGGCGTGTTATTTGTTGACCCTTACAAGCCTCACCTCAGATGCTGAACGCTAAATAATAAAACAAATCTGTAAACAAAGACCAATCACTCCGAAGGATGGTAAAACATTAATTCAAGTGTGGCGAACTGCCGAATAATTAGGAAAATGAGTAGCCCATGGCACGAGTGCAACAATGTAGTACGTGATTATATTTACATTTGCTCTGCATGCTTACATTACAATACACAGAAAATGCAATACGTGTCGTGAAACTATATAATCATTTGGTCATGTGACCGGTTTTGTGACGTTACCGATCTGATTATGACCATACTGTCTTTGCTACTTCAAGAGCTGACGTCATAAGTGAAATAAATGATTATTACATAACTTTTAAAATAAAAATATTTTAGTAAATGATATTGTGGACTTCTAAGAAACATTGTTATTGCTTACAATCAAACTTAAAGCCATAACGAGCTATAGGACCACAACATCATTGGCACATAGGCACACATTCCTTTCTTTATAGTTAGTTCCTTATATTTTACCTCTTGTCCTATACTGACATCTAGAATGTAACAAGATAATCCCGAAGTATCAACAAAACCATAATTCGACAAAACTAGGTCAAATTATGATCAAAGGAAAGTGCAAGGATAACTAGACCAAGTGTTCCTGAAGGGTAAGCGTCTTCTGCTTAATCGACGACACCCGCCATGTCAATCCAAGTAAAGTCCAAGCAATGTTAGTTCCTCACATCGAGATCTCGGATAGTTAAGGCAAAACCGCAAGGTACACTATTGAACATGATCAAAAACTTTGACTTCATGTCAAAAACAAATAGCATATGTCCCTGTGATATCATTATGACGACCAAAAAACTTGTCCATAGACTTAATCAACTTGTATTTTTGGAAACTATGTGCTGTAAGTTTGTCCGTCAGCAGTCGACGTCTATTGATAAGTCATAACTTAGAACCGATACTTGTAATAATTAGAGACCACCTTTTCCGAAACTAACTTGGAACCCGTACTCGTATGGCCTAGAATCTACCTGTATGGCCTAGAATCTACCTGTATGGCCGTGAGTTTTTGACACAAAGGGAAGCCATACATGTATGTCATTAACTCCATCACGTCATGTCTTCCTTGAAACCAATTTTGCATCCATACTAGTACGACCCAATATTTTCGTAACACTACTTTTAAACAAGTACCTTTTTCACAGTATGAGCTCATCGACACCAATATGGAACCCATTCCTGTATATCATCTCTGATAAGGAATGCATGCCCTTATGATCTTATTTCTGTTAAGAACTTGATACCTTTTTGGTTTGCTTTACACACATCCGACGCCTATTTTACACTTGATGTTTGCTATGCTTGTCAATGCAGATAGCACATCAAGGTTATCTGTCGAAAATAGTGAGTTTCAAATCGTATACCATTATAATAATAGGCACCAGTTTAATTTCTTAAACGAAAAAGGCAATGCATTTTATTATTTGGACATTAAACATACGTCGACAGCAGACAGCGAACACGAGGCGAGAGACATGAACCCACGGCAACAGACATACAAACCGAATTACTTACTCCTCCGAGACAGATTAACGAGAAAATAGTTCGATGTTGTTAGTAACGAAGGATACGAATCATCCCTGTTGGACCCCATTACTGCCATAGAAGGGGTTTCAGGACTTCTGCTTTTTCGGGTCATGTAAACGCTTTTGGTTAGAAGACCGATCGTGTTTTGGCATGACCCTTGACCCCGGGGCGATCATTTGTCCTGACGGAACACCATCACTATATCCTAGTAATGTGCTATCCTTTAAAATACCAATAGCTTGACAACCGGAAGAGCATCAATAAAAGCAGTTGGGAGTGGAGATCATTTTAAGCATACACACGTTTAAATAGAATATCCATGATCAGATATTACACACAACAACAGAAATACACTTTCATATTACATAACACCGATTTCAGACTGAAATTAGGTGGGGGAAGAAGAGGCGTAACATTCCATAAATAACAGGAGACATCATATATAAAACGTATTGATATATTTTAACGAGTAATATGCATTTTGAATTTGAAAAAAAAAGTTTTTCGACCTGATACAGATATGTCATAATCTTGTTCGTTATAATATTTATCATCAAAGACTTTATCTTTTTGTTATTTTTAAGATTTCCTCAAAAATAGAGGTTTTCTGTGTTTTGGTCTAACTACGAATCATTTTGAGAAAAGAGTAGAAATAAACACGATTTCTGTATATTGTTTTTACTTTTTGACCCCTTTTTGAAACAAGTGTGCCAAGAGTGTAATAAAGAATCTGAATCTGATTAACTCAAACTAAGGGAATAGCGAATTTCTAGTACATAACCCTGGTTGTGTTCCGTATCCCTGTATTTGACATTACTTGGTCAGTCTTTCAGTACTCGACCCTAAGCTTGTTTAGACCGAATCCCTGTATTTGACTTTACTTGGTCAGTCTTTCAGTACTCGACCCTAAGCTTGTTTAGACCGAATCCCTGTATTTGACTTTACTTGGTCAGTCTTTCAGTACTCGACCTTAAGTTTATTTAGACCAAATTTCTGTATTTGACATTACTTGGTCAGTCTTTCAGTACTCGACCTTAAGCTTGTTTAGACCGAATCCCTGTATTTGACATTACTTGGTCAGTCTTACAGTACTCGACCCTAAGCTTGTTTAGACCGAATCCCTGTATTTGACTTTACTTGGTCAGTCTTTCAGTGCTCGACCCTAAGCTTGTTTAGACCGAATCCCAGTATTTGACATTACTTCTGGTTTCATGTTGATTGTTCTGATTAACTTTGTTTCAACGTTATTTAACATTGGTTATAAAATGTAATACGATTTTACGACAATGGTTTTGATTCTATTATGTTTCCGGTTGATATCTTACTTTTAGTTTTCTTCGCATTGTTTTTCAGTGTAAACTTACCATTTTTATAGTTCTGTTTTCTCATGTATTAAATTGACGGACGTTTTTGTCATTTTTCATCGGCAACAGGCATGCACTTTGAAATAAAAAAGTTCACAAGGAGAGAAATCACAAATACAGATCCCAGAAGGACGGTCCACGGAGGTTCAAATGTTTTACCATCGACACATTCCATTATGTGAGGAATGGTCCAAATGTTATCAACTCTCCTCCAATATTTGGCATAGTTCCAGTTATCAGAGCGAGGGTTTGACGTGGTACAATAACTAACGTCAGACCAGCTCTCGTTTGTAGCGTTGTATCGTGTCCGGACGACGTATATATACGGCCGGGTTGTCTCTCATATGCTCAGTATGGAGATATGCTTGACATTGAGAAAGACCCTTGACAAGTTCAATAGTTTAATTTGTTGTCGAAGTCCCATCCCCTGTCCAATATCTCGGCACGTGTCAAGTTCTTGACATTTATTGGCAATGAGGTTGATTGAAAGGTTCTGACCTCATTGGGTGGAACTCATGAAGCATGTAGGGTTTTATGGTATAGAGAGAACATTACTCTCTGCTCTAATCATCACACATGCTTTTACATCTAAAGAATATATTTCTTACCACTAACATCCAATTTTGTTTATATGTTACAGTCTTATTCTAACTAACCATATCGTTGTTGCTATGGGCGTAACAGTCTAACGATATATGCCTGTGAATACAACTTCTGTTGATGTTTGTCCATATTTGGTTATCGATAAAGCTAGTGTATCCTTTGATACCTGGTGCATCCATCGATAATGAAGCGCGAATACTAGGAGTCGTTCTGGCTACATCAGACCGCCACCGGCTTTAAGTGTTGGTTAGGTTGCACTTAGAAATTCTAAAACGAAAATATAATAATATAAATATAAAAGTCGGAATCATTTTTTGATTTCCTAGCAAACCACGCACTTCCCATTCACTGGACTTGCGTAACCGATTTGATAGCAATCTGGAACGAAATATGCCTTAAGAGGTTCTTCCATTTTGGAAAAAATGGTAGATCTCCTACAACGCTATTGCGCGCTTCTTTGTTGTAAATAATATATACACACGTAGGCCTATATCACACAATAATATATACACTAGTAGGCCTATATCACACAATAATATATACACACGTGGGCCTATATCACACAATAATATATACACATGTAGGCCTATATCACACAATACATTTGTTGTAAATAATATATACACACGTAGGCCTATATCACACAATACATTTGTTGTAAATAATATATACACACGTAGGCCTATATCACACAATA
>NW_018407700.1:128852-203034 GCF_002113885.1 Mizuhopecten yessoensis | reverse complement strand
AAATGTAGGTTCCCCTTGATCCCTCGTTGTGTATGTTATATTTTGAGACTGATCATAAAAACAAAATGGATTAAAAGAAGAACTAAACAGATCTTTCTCATATTGCAATGATCGATTCTATTTCTTTCACAATAAGTACTGTACTAGTAAATATGGGAAACGACAAACTCACTTTGAAGGTTGGCTTTCATACACATCAGTATTAAGTTTAGATCAAAAATTACCTCAAAGTGCATTTACTGTTAACATGACTCGATCAAACATATTAGAGGAAAGAAGAGAAAAGATCGAACGGACAAAGAACTAATGAAGATGGTACAAAGGTGGGCGCCAAGATCCCTCTGGGATCTCTTGTGTTAATTGATATCAACAAAACCGTAAACAAGTATAATCTTCGAAAACAAGTGTTTTGAGATAAACAGATTCCTAAACTAATCGGATCGGTTGGCCACTGTGTTCATCACTAATGTTCTTGGTACATGTATCCGTCGATACTTTAACGGGAAAGAAGAATTGAAGAAACTAACAGAAGGTGTTTCCTAGGTTATAGATGGATCCATGGTATTGTAATACGTAGGTGTGGGTCTGTACGACTCGGTGATGTACAGGATAAGTTCAGCCCAACAATGGCGCAAGATGTATGTATTGGTTTCCATCACTAACTGGATGGGGTACTGACTAATCTCGGGATCCGATCGAAGGGTCCGGAACCCCTCTCTGTAATCAGGAAGAGAAAATGTTGGATTAGTGTTGGCAATAAAGTGGTCTTATCGATATTGTTTTCTTTCTTCGTTTGCTTGCCTTTAATGGAATATTACTTACAGATACATACTTACCGACAGCTTCTTGTATTGTGTAACGCTACATGGGATCAGTGATCAGCTGTTAAAATATAGATCAAAGTATTGACTTTCAGCCTCTTATACTAATCAATTACGATTACACAAGCTCTTTTAGAATGAATATTGAACAGTAATAAATAGATAAAGGAAATTGTTAACATTGAGATAAAAAGTTTCATGTTGTGCATACAATGATTTCAGATTAAGAAGGTGCTTCTGATAAAATTTAGATTAAATAAATCACAAAGATATTAAAGTAACTATTATTTTGAAAATTTACGCTTAGCTTATTCTTTACCAACTTTCCACTGCGATAGAACTACGCATACATTGTGTTACAAACATAACTTAAAGCATCATCTCGACCGAAAATCATAGCTTCAGTTTCTTGTAACATCAACGACCACGACGAGAGTACAGCGGCCTCTGAAATTTATCTTCAACCAAAATGTCATCTTGGGGGGATAATTACTCTTTCCAAATTTTGAACATGAAATTTGGTAAAAGGATAAAAAAAAACTGTCAAAAACTATTGCTTTTATGGAATATGGATTTTAAAATCAAAACCGAACCATTTTATTTGAATCATATACAGTAGAAGACTTGCCCTCGAGAACTGGTGGTTTTGCGATAATTTGGCCCTCCGGTCGAAGTGTCCGTCATTCCCAGTGATCAATCGGCCAAATGGAGTGTGAGGCAGTGATGTGACCAAACACAACCTTCTGTATGATCACCGTGTGCGCAGGGACCGTCTGTTGTCGTCCAAACTACTGTTTCAGACAACTCATGTCTAGAATTGAGACGAATAAGACACCATATTAACACATTTTAAATAGAACATAATATGTTTTTTAAGGAGAAAAATATTCCTCCAAACACTCAATTTCTTTTCCCGATATGCCAAAAAGAAGAAGTGGCGTATTGAAAACGTTAGGCTCTTTCATCAAGATTAATGAAATGAGAAATACGCAGACGAGATGTGATTGGCAGGAAAATAAAGGCAATATTTGAAGAAGGCCGTGTCAAATCGTCAGGAACATTTTCAAAGTATCGCTTTATGTTCGCCAAGAAATTGATCAAACGAAATAAAGCAGCAACAGTAGAAAACCACCGTAAGATGGATGTGAGCTACAGAAGGGATCTAATCAATTTAATGCCGACACGATTTCTGTATAGAGCTGAAGACCTTGTCCGCTCGGCTTCGACCAATTCTTTTGTGGGATGTAAATACTAGAACACGTGGTAGTTAGCTATTGACGTGATTGGTAGATGAACATGTTAATGATTGGCCAATTGTACTGTCGTCACTATTGTTAAAAGGCAATTGAATCGCTTTACATGTTCGGGAGAAATTGATATTTCGACCACGGGGTCAGCTGCCGAGCACCATTGCCCTGGTGAAATGTGGATACATGGAGCCAGTGGTTTTATTGTCAGCATATTATAAAATGATTCCAATTTTATAAAAGCACATTGTGGTCTATTATGTAATCTTGTGAAACATATTACGATGATGTATTACAAATATCATGTTGATTCTACCGGAAAAAAAGATTAATGGTACATGTATGTGAAGAACCACTGAAGCGAATCTTGCAGTCTGTAAACGAATCATGATATATAACATATTACCCCTCCGTAATCAACCTATCAATATATTTACTCAAATTATCGTTATATCTCGATTCGCCCTTGTTATTTTTACATGACCTAATGCAAATTGCCATATAAGAAGAAAATATGCGGGTAACATGTTTCTAGATGATTGCTTTAAAATCGTTTGATACAAAAAAATCGCATAAGTACGGATATTGAAATATATCATGCAATACGCATTCATTTCAAACTGTCTAAACCAATATCAATATAACATACTTGATCCTAGTTGTTCATCACGTAAAATTCCTGGAAACGACCGTTGGTTTGCGGAAAGTATAATCATGGCGTCTGGTCAGGTCTGGAAACAATGAGTCGTCTGTTTGACCTATCATTCCGCAATTCATAAAAGTACTGTTGCCCCACTATATAACGTAACTAATATAAGCGAAGTTACTGACGTTGGTTTGAGTCCTATATAATAACACTTTACACCATTCACCGCGTACTTCAAAGTTCAAACTACTCTTATTTATACCCTTTGCTTAATTTCAGCTAATACTTAAACCATCAAACGTGACTGTAGTGTACACACAGGACTACGCTGTCTACTTCAGCATATGGTTGCAATTGTGATGAAGACATCTTTTCATATCGATGTCATTTTTCAGTTGTTTTTTATTCAGTGAGGCAAATAAACCTTTAAACTATTTTAGATTTGAATTTTGTTAAAATTGACTGTACTTCGTTTTGAGAAATTAAACAAACCCCATTATAAAGAATTAAACACGCCCCGTTCTTAGAAAGAAACCAAACCTTATTATATAAAAAAATAAACACGCCCCGTTTGAAGAAATGAACCAAAGCTCATTATAAAGATTTAACCACGTCCCGTTCTTAGAAAGGAACAAAACTTTATTATAAAACTTTTAAACACGCCCCGTTTTAAGAAATGAACCAAACCTCACTATAAAGAATTAAACACGCCCCGTTCTTGAAAGTAACGAAACCATATTGTAAAGAATTAAACACGCCCCGTTCTTAGAAAGGAACCAAACCTCATTAAAAAGAATTAAACACGCCCCGTTTTTAGAAAGGAACCAAACCTCATTATAAAGAATTAAACACGCCCCGTTTTAGAAAGAAACCAAATCTTATTGTAAAAAAAATTAAACACGCCCCGTCCCAAAAAAAGAACCAAACCTCATTATAAAGAATTAAACACGCCCCGTTTCAAGATATTGATTGATTGATTGATTGATAGGTTTTACGTCCGCTTCACTACCGAGTGGTTCGGTTATCCAGCAGACGAAGAACAGAAAGGAAAATGAGTAGAAGGAATAAAGTATGGAGTAAAAGAGTAGAGGAGGGGCCGTCTATCCTATATATATTAACTGTATAAGTCTAGTTTTTGCAAGACGGATCCTATGACTAATAATGCCTTAACCTAACACTCATCATACAGCATCCCCAAGTCAGGACCGGAAGTGAGGTACTGTGCCGCCTTCAGCCACACCAGCAGCCACACAAGCCCCTGCCTATTCTATGAATTTGGCTTGTATATAAAATTTGGAAGTCCATCTAATGTCTTAATAAAGAGACCATATTTCTAACAGCTTAGAACTTTGGATAAAGTTTTCACTATTCTATGTATCGGCGTTTACGCGTCTACTCAGAGGGATTTTTTTCCGTGCGAGATTGGACCGTTCTCACACGGGTCACCATTTATAGTCCCATCCGACGGACTGTATATCAGTGGTTAGTTTTAAGAAATGAATCAAACCTCATTATATAGAATTAAACACGCCCCGTTCTTAGAAAGGAACCAAACCTCATAATAATAAAAAAATAAACACGCCCCGTTTTAAGAAATGAATCAAACCTCATTATAAAGATTTAAACACGGCCCCGTTCTTAGAAAGGAACCTAAGCTCATTATAAAGAATTAAACACGACCCGTTCTTAGAAATAAACACGCCACGGTCTTAGAAAGGGTCCAAACCTCAGAAAAAGAATTAAACACGCCCCGTTCTTAGAAAGGAACCAAACCTCATAAAAAGAATTAAACACGCCCCGTTCTTAGGAAGGAACCAAACCTCATTATAAAGAATTAAACACGCCCCGTTCTTAGAAATCAACACGCCCCGTTCTTAGAATTAAACACGCCCCGTTCTAAGAAATAAACACGCCCCGTTCTAAGAAAGGAACCAAACCTCATAAAAAGGATTTACACGCCCCGTTCTTAGGAAGGAACCAAACCTCATTATAAAGAATTAAACACGCCCCGTTCTTAGAAATAAACACGCCCCGTTCTTTGAAAGAAACCAAACCTCATTTTCACGAGTGTACCGAACCTTTTTATTTAATCAACGTATTTGCGTTGAATATTCTATCTGAAGATTCTGCCAAATAAGCATGAGAGTAATATCAATAATAATTCAAATATTTAAATTATGATGTTTTAAATATTCGTCACCTGACACCTTGTTTTCAGATATATTTGTATTGCTTAAATCATGTAAAATGATAAGGCACAAGTTATTACAGAATTAAAAAATGGCCCTCGCTTTCACACATTTACATATATTGAAGAAATTCTATTGCAATATGTCTTTTTGTATCGAACAAATATTGATGTAAAATCAAATAGGATTTAAAGGAAATTACAATACATCAAAATCACAAAAGATGAAAAGTGAAATTCGTGTTTTTGATATAATTGTATCTTAACCTTTCGCTATTCATGACTAAACTTTGCACATTTCTAAAAAAACATGTTGCTTTATACCGAAAGGTTATCATTTTTGTAGAAGTAAATCTGTGTCAACAACAACATCCAGATTCAAAGCATCATAAAATTGAAAGTAGATTACGTGTTGGAATATTAAAACACACAGCCTGAATCATAACGTCTGGTCGCTGCAGTCAGTGGTGCTGTTTTATAAATTCAAAATTTCAAAGTGAATGGCTTTTGCTGATATGGTGCAGTTTGCTTTCAAAGAAAAATACATAGATAAAATACAATCAGCACAATATTGGGGTGGGAATTAATTTTCCCTGTGTTGTTTTTATTATAACGCATAAACAATAAGAAATAGTGAGAAAATCAACAAGTCATTTGAGAGTCGCTTTTCTGCAACACATTGCGTTCTGATTTGTGGTTTCCTGGGAGAGGCGTTTTTAGTCATGGAGAACTTGGACATATGTCTACAAGAGGGCTTTGTATGGATTTGTACGGCGAGGGGGAGTTACAAGTACGTGTTAAATGGCTTTGTACGGGGGAGGAAGAGTTACAAGTACGTGTTGTACGGCTTTGTATGTGGAGGAGGGGTTCCAAGTACGTGTTGAGTGGCTTTGTACGGGGGAGGGGGAGTTACAAGTATGTGTTGAATGGTTTGTACGGGGAGGGGGAGTTACAAGTACGTGTTGTACGGCTTTGTACGGGGGAGGGGGAGCTACAAGTACGTGTTGAGTGACTTTGTATGGGGGAGGGGGAGTTACAAGTACGTGTTGAGTGGCTTTGTACGGGGTATGGGGAGCTACAAGTACGTGTTGAGTGGCTTTGTACGGGGAGGGGGAGTTACAAGTACGTGTTGAGTGCCTTTGTACGGGGGAGGGGGAGCTACAAGTACGTGTTGAATGGCTTTGTACGGGGGAGGGGGAGTTACAAGTACGTGTTGTATGGCTTTGTATGGGGAGGGGGAGTTACAAGTACGTGTTGAATGGCTTTGTACGAGGGAGGGGGAGTTACAAGTACGTGTTGTATGGCTTTGTACGGGGGAGGGGGAGTTACAAATACGTGTTGAATGGCTCAGAAGTCGACACAGTAATTAACTGGATGTCACCATGAGGAACGTAAACTGTCATTTCTACGATATATCTTCTAGTTTTACATATATATCTTAACTTTTAATGCCCTCTGCGTCTGACGCAAGGCCAAAAATAAGGGATTATCGGGGATCTGTGTCATGGAAAATGGTCCCTGAATAGCACAAGGCATTTGATAGTCATGGCAACTGGTCAGTAGTTGTCTGAGGTCAACTGTCTTGTTGGGGGGGGGGGGGGGGGGGNTGTACAATATATCAATACAGTAGCGCCATTAGTAAAGCAGCAGTTTGATCTTCGCTAAGGCATCTCAAACAGATGAACAGTGACATATTTCAATTATATTATTACTTGAAGGATTTCATGTGCATAAAGATATAATATTCTAAAATATCGTTTTATCGCACATAAACACTAGATGTGATACATAACCGTTCTTCTATTTCGCAGAGTCATTTGACCTTTCAATTCGTGTCTCTAGCTCATCGGCTGAAGTGATTCCATTTAGCACTTACAAGTATATAAATGGATTATTCTTGCTTTGAATTGTATATGCATGTTTTACCAACATTCTAGAACTTCCACCTAGCCGCGATGGCATGCTACATTAACTCCCATGTCGCTATGCAGATACAGTCTTTGATATTTCAGGTGAGAAGGGGGAGCCAGAAGTCCAACAACAGTCGTTAAAACCAAACTAAGCACTATAGCTGTGGTTTACACTGGTGATACATAGCTGGGCTCCTAGCGGAGGTATGACGTGTATGGCATATCTGAGATCAGGTATCAATCACGTGCAACATATCGAAAAAGAGTGAACGAGGAGAGAAGCTCAATTGATAGAGACATTGATATACCGATTAATATCAATAGGCAACGAGACAGAGTGTGGCTTTATTATACCTGCTTTGTCTCCTACCGTTACGACTTCATCATCGTTAGATATGATCCCCGCATGCGCATTAGAGTAGACACGCACGTACTTCGTGTTCGAACTATTCTGAGCGCTTCTGGTATTTAACTCTTTCCACTGTCACTTGGAGTATACGATGATTTGGTTCATGGATAATGTTAGCAAGCAACAATTCAGACATATCACACACCTAATTAAGAGCTAGAACAAAAACAATTGTTCAGGTTTGTTATAAAATTTGCTTTCATTTTAGATTTTTTGTCGATTCCAGTCGATGTTTCGAAACAGAAGTCATAGAAACAAACAATGATAATACATGTATATAGAAGTTAACAATATGGTAGCAATAAGCGATTAATATCTACGCTGCCTGTTTATCAGGATCCATACCTCCTATTCCTCAACAGGTTCACCCGTTGTCAGTATAATGTGACTGGACAAAACTCTGTGCTGGGTGCCTTCGGCATGGTATTTCAGTGATATAGCACTACATAGTCGGCATCACATCCGCGCTATCACAAGGAGGCAAATACACCAACATACCCGGTCTCCGGCAAACGTACATGTACACACATGCACGCATATACAACACACATGGAGGCACGTCCTCAAACAACATTAGCTGTTAAAAGGACGTTAAACAAAATAAAACCAAACTAAACCACCTATTCCTATAGATCCTCGTCACCTATTTCTATGTAGGTCTACGCTGCCCAAGCTAAGACATGTACATAGCCCCAAACACGACATCAGAAGTGTGGTGCGCGTGCACGTATCCGCCCAGATGTTCATCAATGCGGAGAAAGAATCACATGGATTGAAACTACTCGAGACTTTCAATTAGCAGGTTTGTTCACCACGAAGGTCCGTGACGTATTTACGGTTCTGGCTAGTGCTTAACGGCTCGACGAAAACAACAGTAATACTGTATTAGAGATAATTGGCGTCACGTTCCGTGCCCCGTTTCTATAGTTAGTGAGAGACATTGCTTCAAAAAGGGACAATAAACCACTCTGCAGACAATCTCTGTGGCTGTAAGTTATGACCCCTACACATGGCTCAATAGTATATGGACAATATGTACTCTTCCGAGTAGTTGCTTATTGTGTATCACGAGAGTTCTAGCGATTTAGGTCGTTTATGTTTGCTATCAGATGCAGTTTGATACTAGAGACGTAATGCCATTGACTTTTGTTCCAGATACATGTTACCATACACTTGTTGATATCGGGGAACATCTTCACTTAAGATGATATCGTTTACAATAAATAAAAATAAACCAAAACCAGTAGGAGTCCTAAGGATTACGATATTAATTATCTGCAATAAAGAAACCATTTACATAGCATTGGCCCCGTAAAAGTCAGTTTTCCTAATTATAGATATCTGGATTTAAGCAGTTCTATAACAAATGATACACAGATGATACTGGTCGTAAGATTTAAGCAGTTCTATAACAAATGATACACAGATGATACTGGTCGTAAGAATTAAGCAGTTCTATAACAAATGATACACAGATGATACTGGTCGTAAGAATTAAGCAGTTCTATAACAAATGATACACAGATGATACTGGTCGTAAGAATTAAGCAGTTCTATAACAAATGATACACAGATGATACTGGTCGTAAGAATTAAGCAGTTCTATAACAAATGATACACAGATGATACTGGTCGTAAGATTTAAGCAGTTCTATAACAAATGATACACAGATGATACTGGTCGTAAGAATTAAGCAGTTCTATAACAAATGATACACAGATGATACTGGTCGTAAGAATTAAGCAGTTCTATAACAAATGATACACAGATGATACTGGTCGTAAGAATTAAGCAGTTCTATAACAAATGATACACAGATGATACTGGTCGTAAGAATTAAGCAGTTCTATAACAAATGATACACAGATGATACTGGTCGTAAGAATTAAGCAGTTCTATAACAAATGATACACAGATGATACTGGTCGTAAGAATTAAGCAGTTCTATAACAAATGATACACAGATGATACTGGTCGTAAGAATTAAGCAGTTCTATAACAAATGATACACAGATGATACTGGTCGTAAGAATTAAGCAGTTCTATAACAAATGATACACAGATGATACTGGTCGTAAGAATTAAGCAGTTCTATAACAAATGATACACAGATGATACTGGTCGTAAGAATTAAGCAGTTCTATAACAAATGATACACAGATGATACTGGTCGTAAGAATTAAGCAGTTCTATAACAAATGATACACAGATGATACTGGTCGTAAGAATTAAGCAGTTCTATAACAAATGATACACAGATGATACTGGTCGTAAGAATTAAGCAGTTCTATAACAAATGATACACAGATGATACTGGTCGTAAGAATTAAGCAGTTCTATAACAAATGATACACAGATGATACTGGTCGTAAGAATTAAGCAGTTCTATAACAAATGATACACAGATGATACTGGTCGTAAGAATTAAGCAGTTCTATAACAAATGATACACAGATGATACTGGTCGTAAGAATTAAGCAGTTCTATAACAAATGATACACAGATGATACTGGTCGTAAGAATTAAGCAGTTCTATAACAAATGATACACAGATGATACTGGTCGTAAGAATTAAGCAGTTCTATAACAAATGATACACAGATGATACTGGTCGTAAGAATTAAGCAGTTCTATAACAAATGATACACAGATGATACTGGTCGTAAGAATTAAGCAGTTCTATAACAAATGATACACAGATGATACTGGTCGTAAGAATTAAGCAGTTCTATAACAAATGATACACAGATGATACTGGTCGTAAGAATTAAGCAGTTCTATAACAAATGATACACAGATGATACTGGTCGTAAGAATTAAGCAGTTCTATAACAAATGATACACAGATGATACTGGTCGTAAGAATTAAGCAGTTCTATAACAAATGATACACAGATGATACTGGTCGTAAGAATTAAGCAGTTCTATAACAAATGATACACAGATGATACTGGTCGTAAGAATTAAGCAGTTCTATAACAAATGATACACAGATGATACTGGTCGTAAGAATTAAGCAGTTCTATAACAAATGATACACAGATGATACTGGTCGTAAGAATTAAGCAGTTCTATAACAAATGATACACAGATGATACTGGTCGTAAGAATTAAGCAGTTCTATAACAAATGATACACAGATGATACTGGTCGTAAGAATTAAGCAGTTCTATAACAAATGATACACAGATGATACTGGTCGTAAGAATTAAGCAGTTCTATAACAAATGATACACAGATGATACTGGTCGTAAGAATTAAGCAGTTCTATAACAAATGATACACAGATGATACTGGTCGTAAGAATTAAGCAGTTCTATAACAAATGATACACAGATGATACTGGTCGTAAGAATTAAGCAGTTCTATAACAAATGATACACAGATGATACTGGTCGTAAGAATTAAGCAGTTCTATAACAAATGATACACAGATGATACTGGTCGTAAGAATTAAGCAGTTCTATAACAAATGATACACAGATGATACTGGTCGTAAGAATTAAGCAGTTCTATAACAAATGATACACAGATGATACTGGTCGTAAGAATTAAGCAGTTCTATAACAAATGATACACAGATGATACTGGTCGTAAGAATTAAGCAGTTCTATAACAAATGATACACAGATGATACTGGTCGTAAGAATTAAGCAGTTCTATAACAAATGATACACAGATGATACTGGTCGTAAGAATTGAGCAAACGAATCTTGATGATTATTGTAACGATTACATTTCGTATCTATTTTCGAAATTTCAAATCCATTTCCAGAAAAATATGAAACTCTATTTCTGTACATGTGCATGAATGTTTAGGTAAATAATTTGTCATAGTCATTAGTAGCCAAAACAGCCCTCAGTTGATCTATACAAGAAATGAGGGCGTATCCTGCTGAGATTAGGATTGAAATTCTCTTTCTCTGTCTAATTAGGACTCCGTGGAAGGCGTCATTCCGGCCTGTATTAGGAGAAATTCCGACAGCTACTGTTATGGAGTATAACAACATTACACTTCTTTTAAAGCACGCCTCCACCAAATAAAACCAGCTTTTATTTTATAAAATTACTTAAATCTAATTCACCTCATGCTTCCAACTTATTAACGTCGCTCCATTCTTAACAGTCTCTGGCTTAAAGTGACGACTCGGCGCTAGTTTACGGTGAATGTAAGTGAAATTAGTCCCGATCCCCTACGCCGTTACTCGACTCGCTTTTGTTTTTGAATACTGACATTCCCTACAGTTATAATAAAAGGTGACAATTATTAGATTGTAATTCATTTCGACAAGTGTGGAGCCCCACCGGCACACCCCTTGTACTGTCTTACAATGATTACGCCAGTCAACACAATGTGGCAACAGAATATATGATGGCCCTTCGGAGAGCAATCTCCCACTCTCCCGAGTTCTAGAGCTCTTTGATATTCCTGCTATCTTGCAGACTTCGCGTGTAACGTTGAAAGCAATGCTTTCTTCGATGTGTGCTATAATTATCTTCCGTCAGTCGCCGCACATGTGTCATTTATAATATGTTCCGACTCTCACTTAAAAAGTGGATATGAAACCGTCATGCTGCTGGCGTCGTTCTGATATCCTCCGCGTCACATAATTGTCACTGGTTTTTTTTTGGAAAGGATGTCTGATTAAGCATTGGTAATTTACACATAAATTCATATTACAGCATACAATGTACAATTATGGACCTTCGTGATTTTGAATGTGAACATTTCATATAGACAATGGTGAAGCCAATGTCAATATGATTGTTTAGGTTCAACATATTTATCATCACTACAGTCCATATCTGTTTTATTACAAGCTTAAACAATAAGTTTTAAAATCCAAAACAAATCAAAAGCAAAACAAAATTAAAGTTTTAACATTAGGTGGCGTTGATCTGAGGTTACAGCGGTGTTTAAGTTCAGGCATAAATCGTACAAAACAACCTTGTTGAAGAATGCGGTACATTGTATCTGCTTTTATGTTGAACCATTATCAAACACACAAGACTTTAATATGTTTCCAAGCAACAGCTTGTTGACTGTACAAATGTAACGGATTAATCTGTCGATTGATTTCGAAACTGATATTCACCGGACATAGTAACAGGTCTACAAGAGGGGTTTTTGTGATCTGATCACGTGTTTAGGATCCGGACGATGGGATGACTCGGAATTCCTCAGTTTATAATAAATTATTAAATAGCAACAATATTAATATGATAACTTATTTACAATTAAATGTAATTTTAAATCAATCACAATGAAAAAGGAGGCAGCAGAGTATATTTTTCAGGTGGTTTTTTTTTGTGTCACCTAAGTCCCTGTTTGTCATACATCTCTGAATAAAGTTCAATCCAAAAATACCTTGTCTTATAAAGTATCCAATATATTCAGATTGTAAATACGAGCTTTGATTCGTTTTACGTGGCAATATGCAAATGCAACCTTTCCACAAGAACTTGTGACGTAATTGTATAGGAGAGGCAGCACCATCACTCACGGGATACAAAAACACCACATCATTTAAAGAAATAATTCATTTCACCATCTTCCTTAAAAACGGTACATCTGTCTAGTCATGTAAGCCTTCATTAATATGTCTACTTTTGATAACATCTATTGTTAAATGTGAGCTTGTCCTTTACGTATACTTTCAGGTACATCAGTAGTAAGGATAAAGGCCTGCTTAACGATCTTGATCCAACTGTAAATCTCGGATACCATACAAACATTCCAACATATACTGTGCAGCAAGGCTCAGGATCACATCGGGTGGGTAAAACATTGTCTCCATTAGTACGTTCTTCAAGTTCAATAGTCATACTGACACATCTGGGAGGCGCAACGTTTTGTCCTTTAGTCCAATCCAGTGGCTTAGGTTGGCACGCTCTTCACTGGCGACAACCAGCAGGAAATGAATCCATCTTTTGCATGAAATCGACAATTTACTGGGGATTTGACTTGGGCGTAAAAACGTGTGCACACATAAACCCACATTAGCTTGACCCAGCCCTTCGAAGGGTGGGTTTGATGTCAGGTTTGATGTCAGGATTCATAAAGAATGGTACAAGTTCATAGATTTTCAAAAATAAAGAGGCAAATTTCAACTGACAAATGTTACCAATAAAAGAAACTGAATTATCTGCGCGTGTTGTGTACACTGTGAACCTACGTCCTAGTTGTTTTAAGACAAATCATAACATGGATTTATAAAGACATGTTATTGTATAATGAATCTAAGGAAAGCTTAGTGCACAGTCATTAAACATTAAACGGATATCAGTAAACATCAATGTCATCTAAGGTGGTGTGTTAACATGACTTGAATTTTCTATACAGAACAGGATGATTGGATAAACCAAAAATCCAAAAACAGTTACAGGGCATACATCATCTGACATTTAGTTAATTGCCGATTCGGTACGGTCGTATACAGATTTTAGTTTCTAAATACATATTGACGCTGATTAAACATTGCCGATTGCTAGGCTTTCGATGTGATCAAAATAATTATTTGTAGTTAGACAATTTTCCAAACCAATTAGTGGGCTAATTTTCTCAGCGAAATTGATACAGATTAAATTCTGCATGTAGCAAAATACAGATAATTGTTACGATTAGCAATAATTTAATAACTGATGATAGAAAGAGCGACTTGGACTACGTAAACACCGTAGTCAACACTGGAACCATCAGGCAGAGATACAACAACGGGGAATTATCGAACAGGCAATAACGTTAATAATCTGTCTCGTGGCAGGCTGATTTACGTAACGCTTTAAAAAACCCTGAACGTGACTGTCACGGCGGACACAAAAGTGTTGTTTACCAATAGTGTTTATCTGGATTGGTTTGGTTTGTTTGTGTTTTACGTCCTATTAACAGCTTTGGTCATTAAAGACGTGCCTGGTTTTTGTGGTGGAGGAAAGCCGGGGTCCCCATTATCAAAACAAGGTTAACGCAAAACTAAATAAAAATCATTGTATCAATAGTTTTTGTAAAAACAGGCTCCATCGTCTAGCATTTTGTTGCGTAGTAAGCTGATGTATGGAGTAATCACCCAAGGACAAGCACTATCTAAACATCTCTAATACCGATTTATGTATGGACTAGGATTTATAGAAAAGAACATCGTTTTGAATATTTTATTATCTACGTGTTAAGTTGACAAAGTGTTTAGCTGACTGGTCGCTATGGTTACTGATTTAATGAGGCTGGTAATGACGTCATCATAATACATCATTCTTTATCGCAAATTCCTCACCAATTTCTGGTTGACGTGGAAAAAGAGAATGGCATTATTTTATTTCTGTAATAAGTCTTAAAGCTTTTCATTGCTTATCGTCTCTGATCTCCTTCTATTGGTCCGCGGTTTTGACGCCAAACTTCTGTCGTGCGCTGCGTACGTTTCTTCAGATTATTGTAAGGTCGTTAATAGAAAAACACGCGTATAAAACAACAAATTATGAATGTTGTTAGCTCCAATTGATTCTATAATTTCATTAAGATTGAAATCTTAGACTGGAAATGAAAAAACACCATATACATTTATCGATAGTATTTCCTGCTTCTTGTAAAATGACTCCCACGGTAGCTTCCTTTGTCATTCATATAGGAAAAAACACTTTAAACCATTCACATTTGTCACGGAACTTTCAGGGGTATTTGTTTTCAAGCAGTGAATTCAATTTCAAAATGACCAATCTATCTTTTGTGATGTATTGCATTTAACAAAAACGGTTTATACAGAATCGGTTCTATAGACAAGAAGCTAGTTCCTGTAAGCAGGAACGTTATGAATCAGCATGTATTTAGTATGCAGTTTCTCAAAGTGTTAAAGACAGAAAGTTTGTCTATTATAAAATACCTCTTTATTTTTTCATTCTAACACATTGTTATTCATGTTTTCCTCAAAGTTAGAGGCCAAAAACACGTCAAAGATAAGACTGCATGTTTCCAATTAATGTATTATGCACAGAAATGTTGTAACATGTATGTATCACATGCATTTGCATGTTTGAAAAATGGTTACGAGTTCTGCTGCATATCAGCAGTCTTATCAGCCATTTATTTGCAAGTTTGTACTATACATGACAAAAAACATGGCCACGAGTGATAGTAATTTGTTTATAGCTATGCAGACCTGATAAGACACACATCCTGATCAGCTTGTCTAACGTTTTCTTCCTCTTTAGCATCCCATGATTTAGTTCTAGCGACATATTGTGTTGCAATGTATCCATCAGAAATTACATCTAATCAGGCTTTCAACATCAACTGCACAAGTTATCGGAGATATTTTGGGCGCGTTATTGTCGAATACCTGACAAAGCTGCACCCTGAAATCGCTAGGTACACACGTTAATTATAGAAATGTAAAAGTGAGATCTAGCCTGCTCCTAGTCGAATGCACCAGAACCTGTTAGCCGGACCTGCCCCTTGAGGATTTCCTGACATGAGCATCAGACATCTTTCTCTGGATTGTTTCAATAGGAGCCCCTTGATACTGGGCTTTCTCGGGTGTTATTATCCACGCCTCAGCGGAATATGATTCCGTTTGTTTAGAGTAAAGTATACACAGTGATAAGTTCAAATTGTTTTTTTTTAAAGCAGTCTGGGATTTGTCTCGGTGAAATCCGTACGTAAAGAAGATATGAATCCCATTAGGCCTGAAACATAAATTGTTTTCTCCGAGTACATGTGTGTCATTCAAAGTGATACTGGCTAATCAAGAGAAAAGTCACGTTCGTATTGAAGGTATGGAATACTTGTGCTAGAAATTGATTAGTGAACATTGTTTTCTCCCTGAAGGATGACAAATTATATACAAAGAAAGACCATATTTTAATACGTAACTGACACGAATTTTCGCGTTAATAATTACGACTCTACATTGTGTTACGTCATGGATATTTGTATGGATGGTCGAATGACTCTAGACACTGTTTTGACACGACTGGACGGTTTGTTATAGTGACGGTGATGTCTGCTTGTTTTAAGTTCGCCTATACATCATTGTTTTCGTTTTTCGTTTTTCTCTATTTCAAGCAGTTTAATTAATTAATAAATAGATCGATGTTCCTCCTCTACTTAAGGTTACTACTGTTCTGATATGATCTGTTGTCCAAACTGATAGACAATGTATTGTATACACGTTCACAAAGCATAACCAATGCAGTATTTCGTGTACTCAAAACCTCACACATTAACACTTCGCTGGCTGTGCTTTAAGAACCTGCATACAATCCATGCTTAACAGCACCGACAAAAAAGTTCAGAAAAAATAAGGAATAATTATAAACAGTATATGACAGTATATATACTTAATTTTTATTTTTTCAAATATTTTATTTCCCCAAGCCAAAAATTATATATATATAATATACTGATATACGGATCCAGTGCCAATATCGGATCATACTGTCGTTATTACTTATGCGACCTATATGATATACTGATCAATATATACAGATATATATAAATAATTTGATAGGAACTGCCAGGGATGGGTAATAGCTTTATACTTTGTAATAAAAAATAACCTTCGTTACAGAGCATTGCACACAGCACCAGTACACAAACATAATTCTTTAATTGCTTTACCTGTATATCTTAATTCATTTATCAAGCGGTTTGAACATCGCAATATTGAAATGACATACACATAATCAAACAGGAAACATTCTGTAAGGAAGGGAAAATTAAATTTAAAACAAAATGGTTAGATTCTTCCTGGAGATGCACAAACAAGACTTTCTTTTTAATCTTAGATAAAATATTTAACAGAATAATTATGAGATTAAAGTAAGGGTTATGCTAGGGACGCTGACTGAAACACGGATCCCAGTACCCGTCCTGTTAACTACGGTACATCCTGTCTGTGAAAAATCAGGCGACATATTGTCTCAGACATCATCTCCTGACGCTAACCATGTAATGGTCCGTAATGGGTGTCAGACAGGGATTTAGGATCATTTAACCAGAAACGTGTGTAAATAATTTTAATATTCATGTCGAAAGAATCATGGCTAAATGCACGTCAATGCTAACAAACCGAAATAGATACCTAGAACTTCAACTTCGATTGGTGATGCTGATGTGGTTATCCTTCACTTTTCAACCACTATGACAGGATATAGAAATGCATCTTTTTGCCACGGTAATCCTCTAATGAAAATTGTTCATCTGAAATTAAATGTGGTAATAGTGTTCGTACGGAAAGCTTCTAGCTCGCAAAATGTAAAAAAAAAAAAAGTGTTCATAAGAAGTGTCCATAAGAAGTGTTCATAAGAAGTGTCCATAAGAAGTGTCCATAAGAATTGTCCATAAGAATTGTCCATAAGAAGTGTTCATAAGATTTGTCCATAAGGCGTGTCAATAAGAAGTGTCCATAAGAATTGTCCATAAGAAGTGTTCATAAGAAGTGTTCATAAGAATTGTCCATAAGAAGTGTTCAAAAGAATTGTCCATAAGAAGTGTTCTGGGGAATTGTCCATAAGACGTGTCTATAAGGAGTGTCCATTAGAATTGTCCATAAGAAGTGTCCATAAGAGGTTTCCATAAGAATTGTCCATAAGAATTTTCCATAAGAAGTGTCCTTAAGAATTGTCCATAGGAAGTGTTCATAAGAATTGTCCATAAGAATTGTTCATAAGAAGTTTTCATAAGAATTGTCCATAAGAAGTGTTCATAAGAATTGTCCATAAGAATTGTTCATAAGAAGTGTCCATAAGAAGTGTCCACAAGAAGTGTTCATAAGAACTGCGGTTGCTCATCAAATGTATAATGGCATACATATGTTATGACATGGCAGGTATAAAGTACCTACATGCATATTTTGGCTTACAAATGTTTCAGATCATAGTTGGTGTTTTCATTTTCTATTGAATTATTGTCATGAAAACGCATACAAATTCTATCGATTTAGTTTTGAAGCTATGTCTTCTGAGAGTGTATTTAACTATACATAAGACATGTACGATCGACCTCGGCGTTGAAAATTGACATACGTCGGGAATCTTAATGACGTCAGAAAACAGATATTAACGTTACTTTTATGATGTCTTGTTCGAACTCGAACGACTGTATATATAGGTTGAATATAACTCACCAACAACCTGTATTATAAATAACGGTCTGTTGAATTTACGACACATTTTATCACACCAGGTAAAGCCTGAACTCAACATAAATATACTTACATGTACCGTTAGAAATAATATCAAATATAGCATCGAAATGTATGAAGAGAAAATAACGAACGAAACGTTGTAGAGCACGTACTATTCTTCCTTCGGCTGTAATTTTGCAGACATAGTCAGATGTGTTTGTTTGGCAAATATGCAATACAGTGTTCTAATGCAATAGACTGGCACATGGACATGTTTTTTGTGTGTCCTTTCTGTTAATAACGTGATTACAGACATGGATCGATTGTTGGGAGTAAGTGTACCTTAACGGCTAAATATAGCAATCATTTCTTCCATTCTACAGTCAAAAACAGGATTATACAACGAAGCTTTAAAATGAATGACCGACGAATATGCAGTTGATAAAACACTAAAATAAAACAGACCTAAAAAGTTGGTCGCATTTCTACTTTGCATATTTTAGTATTTTCAATCTTTCGCACTGAATATGGGAGGAGAAAATAGAAAAACAACGAAAAGATAATGTTCTTTTTTTAAACGCGAGGCAGAAAAATATTAATTGATTGCAAATTCTATGCAAGACAAACTTGAATTGTTGAAAATTCGCCGCAAAAAAAAAAAAAAAAAAAATAACAGGAGGGGAAAAAAACCGGATTTCTAATTTGGAAAACTGTAACCTTTTGTGACTATACCTTATTGTTTCCTCGACTAAGGATGCATCATCATCTTGTGTCTGGGTATACACTGTAAGACAGTTCAAACATAAAACTTCTATCGTGAGTTTAAGAATATCGATTCCGTTTACTACGAGCCAACATCACTTTATCAGTAGAAAGGAGTCTGAAGTGTATGAACGTTGTGTATGAAACTTACAAACCACACTGAAAATGTCCAAAGAGCAATACTTGTTTTATGGAAGATGACGCCAAATGCACTTTCATTCAGGAGCTTACGTGGCGTCATCTTTAACGATTCAAGGTCACGACCGGTGTTCAGGGATAAATCAAACCCCTACAAATTGGTAACAAATAGTTTGTTTACCTCGTGTCAGAAAGAATTTCCAAATAACTATCATTAAGATAGTTCGAATTCATACAAACATTCAGATAGGGAATTACATTTTTCACGTAGGTGATGTTATTTCTTTCACTGGTTAAATCATTGTTTGTCATATCTAGGTCACACCGTCTTATTAGTCAAGACAAATGCATTTTGATACAATTGATTCTAACTTATATTAAGTTTAATTCAAACCAATAATATACAATTATAGCATGGTGATGAGGTTGATACATGGTTTTATCAACCTAGGTTAGCAATATTGTCCGAGGACGCAGACCGAGGTCAATATTGCTAACCTAGGTCGATAAAGCCATGTATCGACCGAAATCACCATGCTACAATAGTTTTATTATTTTAATTGATTTTTTCAAAATTGAAGAAAAAAATGTAAAAAAAAATAGCCATTTTTGGTGTTGCTAAACTCTTGATCACTACTGCGTTTGTCTTTGATAGGCAGTATCAAGCATCCAAGTGACTTCAGTGTTAATCTTGATCATTACTGTGTTTGTCTCACATGGTGTGTTAATCAAGCATCTAAATGACTTCACAAAAATTCCAGAATCTATTTATAGCAGGTTAATAACACTTTTTCTACCAACTTTTTTGAACACCTGTTCCAGAATCTATTTATAGCAGGTCAATAACACTTGTTCTACCAACGTTTTTGAACACCTGCAAACCACTCAGGTTTATAACTACTTTTACAGGTGGTCACATGATGTTGTTTCAGCCAATCAGAGTCAGCTCAAAAATCAATAAAAATAATAATAATTGTTATTGTATTATTTTCGTTTTTAAATAGCACCCAATAGTACTTTACATACTGTTTGTACAGCAACTTCATTGCTATATGTCATACACTTAAAGATCCTAAGTTGATGGATTGAAAGCTTTACTATGGCCATGTGGGTTCTTTGTGGAGATACAGGACGGGTCTTCCTTCAACATCCACAGTCAATATGTATGTACAAATTGTCCTTTTCAGATCAGTAAATGAACCGCATATAATATGTGATATATGAACATAATTAAGTGAAAAGCTTAACCATGGCTAATCATAAGCTGGTGTCTAGTTTATCACTTATTACTATTGAACCACTTTGATGTTGATTCAACTGGTAGCGTTTAAAGAGAATTCATGACTTCAATCATACTTTATACATGTAACATTAACACTTTATAATATATATTTTTTAAAGTAAAATATTTGCAGTCACAACCGAGAAATCCTTTTAACATGGTTGATAACTTGATATACTTGAACATTCTAACCAATCGCTAACATAAATATGAGACAGTTTATTTAAAAGTGCATGATATAGATAGATAATTGAAGTACGAAAATAAGAAAAAACGAAAGTAGCATTAATGTAAATACAAAACAAACGCGTTTTTATTTGAAATATATCAGAAATTCAAATGCCTTTCCTCAATATCGATGTATTTATCCATACATATTGATCTTCATTGCTGCTAGTAATAACTATACAGCTAGCTGTTATATCTATTTCAGGGAAAACCGTTTCCTGTAGATAAACGTAGTCTAGACACTTCAGGAAATGTCGTGTTATGTCCTCGTGCACGTGTGGACTGCGTTTCCTGTAACAGTCCACGTAACTGTGTACTTCCTGTAACAGTCCAAGTAACTGGGTACTTCCTGTAACAGTCCACGTAACTGTGTACTTCCTGTAACAGTCCTCGTAACTGTGTACTTACTGTAACAGTCCACGTAACTGTGTACTTCCTGTAACAGTCCTCGTAACTGTGTATTTCCTGTAACAGTCCTCGTAACTGTGTACTTACTGTAACAGTCCACGTAACTGTGTACTTCCTGAAACAGTCCACGTAACTGTGTACTTCCTGTAACAGTTCACGTAACTGTGTACTTCCTGTAACAGTCCTCGCAACTGTGTACTTACTGTAACAGTCCACGTAACTGTGTACTTCCTGAAACAGTCCACGTAACTGTGTACTTCCTGTAACAGTCCACGTGACTGTGTACTTCCTGTAACAGTCCACGTGACTGTGTTCTTCCTGTAACAGTCCACGTGACTTTGTACTTCCTGTAACAGTCCACGTGACTGTGTACTTCCTGTAACAGCCCACGTGACTGTGTTCTTCCTGTAACAGTCCACGCGACTTTGTACTTCCTGTAACAGTCCACGTGACCGTGTACTTCCTGTAACAGTCCACGTAACTGTGTACTTCCTGTAACAGTCCATGTAAATGTGTACTTCCTGTAACAGTCCATGTAAATGTGTACTTCCTCTAACAGTCCACTTAAATGTATACTTCCTGTAAGGAAGGTTAATCACCCAGATAACGACTAATGTTGTCGGGATTGTTTTCGTTCCTTGCCCATTCTGGTTTGTTTTTGGAGCAATGTTAGAATGACAGTCTATATATTTGTAAGACAAATTTCCAATTGTAATCATTCGAAAAATAAAAACCGTTGTGAAAAAAAATACTGCTATACATGCTTACTGTGCTGGAGTGGTTGGCTCAATATATATTAAAAAATGAAACATAGCAAATCAATGATATTTCGGTTTAAATTTTAAAAAAGGTATTTGATATTAATTACCCAAATTTCTATGAAAAGGGTATTAGTTTTCGGGACACATGCAGAGCAACACTAAAGTGAACAGTTCTCACTTCTTTGTAAAGAGTTTATTTCTAACTAATGAGTGATATTTCCTTATTTGGAAAAGTCCGCATTTTAGAGAAAATGTACAACCCTCCTAATAGTCCCATTCTCCGCATTTTATATCGTAGACAACGGTAAAGCTCGATTATATAAGATTATATATTAGTTGAGTACTTAATGTTACATCCGGTCCTTCAGATAAGATAATCAGATGTTTTTGTTCACAATAAAACAAAACAAAAATCATCTGTCAAATATTTTCAGATTTGAAAGTTATACAAATTACGTTTAATTTCTTTAATGCAAATAAAAATAAATCTATAAAACAATTACAGATACAGATTCCCTAATAATCAAATCTGTCCCTGAGTTATGAAGATTTATACCATCAAACACGTCAGGTGGGCCTCAATATGGGGGTTCTCTCTTTGTACATGTTTATGAAAGTAAAAAAAACAAATGAAAACTGAACACACATTTCAATGGACATCGGTCATACATTAATCACAACCTGTTACCTGTGTTTCAAACGACATATCAGTGTAAAATTTCTAGAGGTTTCCGTATTTTAGGAAGATGGTACTTCCACTCTTAGAGCAGCGAATGTCAGAGTACTATTTACCGTAGACAATGGGGTAGTATATATCGATCAATAATGCGTCAAGCACTCAAAAATGAAATGTGACAGCGTTGGTTGTCTTCCTTCTTTTTAGTGTCTCCAGTAACACAACCTCCATACCCAGGGGTTACGTTCACTTTCGCTCTCTGCACCCCTAGAATCATCCTCGATATCCGTAGACTCCTGGTTCACTCTCGCTCTCTGCACCCCTATAATATTTGTTATAGCAAAATTGAAGGCTCAGTGTAAACCACCTTGTGGACGAGACAAAAAGACTATTTCGATCTTTTGATGTTCATCAAAAGAATCTCACGGTCACGTTACAATAAAAATTGACAGGCTTTAAAGTCGGGTGTCGCTCCTTTGTAATCTTTAAAGTACATGTATCAGCCTGGCGATTGGTCAGGTATTTTTACCTGATACCAATCAAACAGCTATCTTTCGCCTTCAATTTTTCTATGACATTTTCCAGATGTGCGGAGAGCGAAAGTGAGCGTATCGAGTACAGTCATGGTCATCGGCTCATTTCCTCCAAATTTACATGATTGGTTATTTGTCAGCTTCCCAGATGTTTAAAAGATCATTAACCTGTAACATATTCGTACCTTTTATATCCATCTATATCACTTTCCAAAATTGCATGTTTGATGAATCTACCGGTAAAGCGGTAAGTAATGGTGGAAACGCTTAACCTAAATCCAGACCAATATTATCAGATATACTGTAAATCATAAGTTTCTTTTCAAATCTGGAAGGATCAATGACGCTTCACGTATAGGTCAACGACTTGACAATTTTTCCAGATCTATTTCCCTTATAAGGTACGCTAGTCACATCATATATTATAATAAATCAGTCTGGGCGAGAATACCACCATATAATTAAAATGACAATAAATCAGTCTGGGCAAGCATACCACCATATAATTAAAATGACATAACATCTACTATTGCCTGCACTTTAAAAAAATAAATGAATCTGACGTTTTTCACCTCCAAACTATTATAAAACTCGTGTTATATGACTTAAATACTTCTACATCGCCTTGTCTTGTGACCGCTGAGAAGAATGGTGAATACTTGACGTAGCGAGGATTTAAGGCGGATGCCGTTTCCAAATGATTTTAATCCATTAGCCATTTGATGCATATTCGGATACCCAGGTTGAGCAGGAGTAGGAATGTCAAAAACAAGTTTGTTCATTGAACCTGTTGGACAATGTCGCTTTCTGAACCCTTCATCACTGCACTGGACCTGGTAAAAAGCGAAGTCAAGCATATTAAAGTTGTATTTCGAAAGAAATGGAGACAATTGAATCGGCATAATTGTCAAAAATAACTTGTTTAAACTGTTGACGCTTCCAAATTGTATAGAAATATTTCCTAACGCTTATCATTAAAAAATTTGTTATAATAATTTTGTAAACAATTCAGAAACGAAAATACTAATATTTTCAATAGAAATGAGACGAATAGTACTAAGTACTGCTTGTAAGAAAGCATGCAATATTTGTTGAATTTGGTTAAAGAATACTTTCACAGATAATCGATGTTCAAAAGAAAACTTATTGATCACTACTTTTAGTTGAGCTTTGTTATGTTCAAAGATTACTTTATTCATGCATATTTCAATAGCTGTTATAACGGTGCTACCGTTCTTTCATAGATCAAACGGATAATCTAGTAATTATCATAAATAGAACAAATTACACCATCAGAAACATTTTTAATATGAAATGCGTCTAACAATGATTTGAGACTTTCTAATTGATCAGACTGAGGTTTAGGTTAGTAGAGATCCACAAAAAACACCACGCCTACAACACTTGGCTGTCGTACTTGGATTGAACCTACTGTTAGTATAAATGTATACAATGCTGGCAAAACTGCCGTAGTAGAAATTCACATATTTACAGTGAAAACCGTGCTCTGTCATCACGTGTGATCAACAAGTAAGATAATGGACAGGTAATGTACGTAATGGTAGTTTTGTTTGGTTGAGTACAAGGTATGATCTTACAAATAGGTGAACTAGCTTTAATCGGTGATAGAATTCTTGAATCATGAATAAATAAGGGAATGCATTTATGTAGCAGAGTGAGAGTTGCTGAGTTGTGAATTGTGATATTAAAATAAAATTCAACGATATTTCATAATTACACAAATAAAGAATAGTATACTAAAGACCTTGATTTATGAATTGAAATAATTTGTCACGTGTCTGATCAGTGTATATATATATAGGCGATGGGGAATCGATAGTGGTCTTTGTTTAACAATTATTACCGGTGTGCGTTAAGTAAAACATGCGGGTTTTTTTCTTTCAATTATTGGAACATACAGTGTTTACGGAACATTTCCTGCTGAATAAAATTAGTTACATAAAAATCAATTTTCTAGTGAGATTAATATTATCGTTATCAGAACAGTATATTAAAAACAAACGTCTGCAATTGAAATGTCAATCCTAATAAAATGAGCTTGGAGTGAGAACAATGAGAAAATTGATCTTTAAAGAAAGTATTGTATGACTCTGATCTCTTGAACCTAATTTCTGATAAACCTCGCTATGTTCGTGTTCAGCCATACTCTACAGTATGGCAATCGTGACAAACTGGCGTCTGTCTAGGTATCAAAAGGCTCAATACACTGACATCGACGACCTACCTCACAGTGAGACATTGGTCGACCTACACTGGGTTATTATATTAATATCCTTGTACGCTGTGATACCAATACGCTTCACTTTATTCGCTCTCTCTGTGATGTTGTTTGGAGGTTTTACCGCCTCATATTACCATGAATTAGGGAGACAAACATGACCTGGACGATAATGCTTTGTTTTCAAAATCAATGACGGACTTCCTGAAAATTCCGTTCAAGTTTTGTCAATAATTCCCGTAAGTAATTTAATTACAAAGTATATTTAACGAATCATATTTTAGAGACGTCGCCTCAGACTGAGGCTTTGTAAGAACCAGACTGAGGATTTGTAAGAACGTCAGCGACCAAGATCCCACAGCGCGTGTCTGACGTTACAACATCCGGTCTATAAGAACGTGTTTCGAAAAGGAAGTACATCGACGTCGGTTTATTTTCTGCAATCAGCTGGAATTGAATCATATAAAACCCTACGTCGCCAAATTGATTGCTACGATTAAGTTCCCAATGTGATTAGCCCGCTCCGTAAAGGATGGTATGTAGACAACAAGCGCATGATAACGACAAGAATTTTATTCACGCTTTACAGTGTATTTTCCTCTGTAACTCCAATCGTCTTGGTTTTCTATAATAACCATTCTTGTGCCATAGATGTAAATACTTCTATAAATCTTGTTAGTCTGATGACATAAATCCTATATATGTTTCAATTTCAAAGAGTTTATTTTGCATTAATTTGTGGTTTATTTTATGTTCTTATTTGCGGAAATCTAGTTGGCATGTCTTTCTCAACAAATTCGATTTCATTCGTGGCGCTAAGTTTAAGTTTCACACACATATATATATATGTAGCGCTGTTTATTGCAATCATGTTATTTCAATCGTTTGATACATATGAAGTTGCTCTACTTTAACATCTTCGATTTCCATAATCTATGTAAATATATCTCGGTAAAATAAATCATTAATTTTTAGCAACTAGGATTCTATATTTTCAGAATTGTTTTTTTTCTTTCTCAATGATAATAGACACGTTGTAAACTAGATTGTAGTATACTGAAATTGAGCCGTCAAACGATTGAGTGCTTCAATTTCTTAAAATTAAGTTTTTACGTAAATAACCACTGCTTTGTTACAATTGATTTATCAGATATTTGCTAATATTTATTTTACGATATTTGATATAGCGCCCTATCTAGCTAGAATATTCAATTCTGAAGAGCTAAACAACATATATATATATATATAAATAATCAGAAAAAAAAATCAAAGTCCTTGTGTTGGTTAAATATGAAAAAAAGCATAAGACAATAGTTTCTTCGACTTCCCTAACGCTTTCTCCTCATAAAGGTGTTCCCCTGGTGAACCTCTAAAGAGGAGAAAGCGCCAGGCTAGGAAAATCGAAGAAACTCCCGTCTTTTGTTTATATATATATATATTTATAATTTATACAATACCATTTGTAATATAGCAGGAGCTGCCTATCATTCTCCAACTACTTGTACTATGCCACCTAACTAAATACCTTAATATGTGTGTGCATGTGACTGTGTGTCGAAGACGTGTTGCTGTTCTGTTTGGGGTGTGATCTTGCTTCCTATGGCATATTTTTTATTTGCAGTGCCACCTCACTTAAATGTAACATCAGAGACACGACAGCACCTATTCCGAGACCATTGTGTACTCCCCCTTCGTTAGTCGAGTTGTTTTGGCAGGAAATTGCTAGATGAATTTAGGGGTTGGAAAAAAAAGCCGTTCAAAATGGCTAAATAAAAAAGACAAATATGTCACCTAAATCATAGGCTAGATATTGGATAAAACAGATTTATAGCACCTTTATGAATACAAGGCTAGAATAAGAATATGAATGGAAATACCTTATCTTAAAAACGAGTGTTTGTATGATGATAACACTTTTAAAGAGCGTTGCTGCAAAACACCAATATAAACAGCAGTGTGGACGTGTGAAAACAACATTAGAAGTTCGTAGGCCAAACCAAGTGCCGCGATCGTGGCTCACCTTTGGACATAAATAAATTATACCGTCAGATATTGTGTAACCTGAAATACGTGTAATAACAATTTATGATGTTCTAATGGAGAAAGGGTTTTATATTACCACAGAAAGGGCCTGATAACCAACATCACCGTGACTATACTTTACTGTAATGCTGTGACAACTGTTGTTGTGTACAGGCTGGTGACAGGTCTTTAGTCTATGGTTCAAATCAATTTCTTTTGTATGTAGTTTGACATAAATCAAAATCGTAGCCGAAACGCGACAGTAAGGAGGACCATTTCATTGTGTTTCCCTTAATTTGCAGTGATTATTTTACGTTAATATGGCTTTTCCCTTAACGGATATAACAGCCCAATGCATACCAGCTGTCAATGTATGTATCAAATTTCTTTTTAATCAATCACCAATGCAGTCCAACCTCTCCAAAGACACACTGTCTACATTAGGTGCTGCAGCATGTCTGAAGTACAGCCATATATTGTGTTATACTGTCTAAGTGATAAAGCTATATGCACTATGCCATAAAGGTGCAGTTACGTTTGATCACCTCAGAGCCACACACTAAAGAATCAGCCGAAATGTTACAGGAAACGAAATGAGTTTTTTAGGAAGACATCAGAGGAATGCTATTGCATAAGTCAAAAGAACAACAATCTGGCTGTAATGTCGCAACACCACTCATTTGGCTTCGTTGTTGGAACTTATAGTTAATATAGCCTTTTAAGGGTTTTGTTGATGGGCCTGACAGAGTCTATATAAGTGACCAGTGAAATAATAACTTGTCCAGACACGTGACCTTAACAGGGTGTATCACCTCCCTCTGCTCTTGTCCGGATACACGTGCTGCCTCGGGTTTGTCTGTGTCCGGGGTATATCTGACGGGGAGGTTGGTTCCGGTCATATTTCTCCTCCGTCGTATCTTAATTGAGTGATTCTTCAGTCTATTTCCATCTCCGTCATCCTAACGTCTAGCTAGGTTTTTAATACTATTCGTGTTCTTAAAACATTGCAAAGTAATGAAGTGATAACGCCAATCAAACATCTGTTTTGATCAATGGACATTATTGAGACATTATTGAGACCATTGTACGAGTCTAATAGAATCTCCCAGCCCCATGAGGGTGAGATGGGGAATCTCAACCCGAGGGGGAAGATTCTTAAGTTGCCAAACATGAGGCTTTGCCGAGTGTTTGGCAACTTAAGAATCGTTCATTGAGGGTTGAGATTCCCCTATCTCACCAACAAGGGGGTGAATGATTCTTTTTACCTTACCCTGTTCTCCCATTGTGTATCATATTCACTTAAGGATTAACCTTTTATTTTGGGGGTTTTATGAGATAATTAATCCAATGGAGCACGAGGTAAATTCGCGTTTACGAACAATTTACCGACTGCTCCATTGGATTTATTATCTCATAAACTGAACAAAATAAAAGGTTAATCCTTATTTTTACAATATTTCCTTTTAACAATAACACCATTAAAAGAGTCGGATACAAGCATTTACCTTGTGTAATCTGCGTTCAAAATTATTTTGACGTCATGTTAATCCGTGCGAAACAGCCATTCGCAAAAGCCGTTGAGACAGCTAAACCCCACCAACTTTATCCGGGACAACAAATGAAAAAAGTTCCTCCATTTCAATTTTTTTATTCACATAAAATATCCATATTTTACTTCATACACTATCTTCATAATTGTATTAGTAGGTAATGGATTTTTTTATTTTTTTTTGTAATTAAAGGGGCTGGTCGGGGGGAAATAAATACAAAATAAATGGGTCTAAATGCGTTCTCTGGCCTTCCAAAAGTTATACCACGACAATATGATGGTCGAGTTCTGCTTGCATTGTCCAGTTTTGATTACTGAAATATCGGGGAAGCCCCGCGTAAATTTAGCGCAGATCTATTTATATATATCACGTGGTTGTTTCGAAAGTGAGGCAGTGAAGATAACAACAATAGCAGGCCGTCTATCAGCCCTATCGGCCTCAACTAGCGGACAAGACAGCAATACTATACGTAAATAATTGTTTTCAAAGGTCATGTATGATGCAAGTGAAGTATTCCTACCTATATGTTGTTGTTATATATAACGGTATTGATACCTCGTGCCTGTCCTGACTTTCGCATGCATCTTTTTCTTTCGATGTTTACATTTGGCCTTGTTGATGACGCGCATGCGGTAAAATTACATCACTGATCTGGGTCAATTGAGAGTTTTAGACTGTCAGTTGACGATTTAGGATTTCTTTAATATAATTATAATTTTTACTCTTAGGGAGTGAATTTCAGCAAAATTTGGATCGGTATGTTTCATAAGAAGGTATTTTAAACATGCGTATGCCATTTTAGCAAATATGACATTTTCCCCCGACCAGCTCCTTAAAGGTACTGGGGCAAAATACTTAGTGGAAAATACTAATGACCGCGGACGTCCATCGTTTAAAAGTGATGCGCCCAAAGGCGGGACATAGAAAGTGCTACTATGTCGTCGAGCGATAGTGACTTGTCTAGGTCTGGTGGAAGTTGAATGTAAGCAAATCGGATGGTTGTACAATTGACATGTACACTGTATAAGGGGGATACATCGTTTGTCGGCCGAGTGACTGTTGATGTAATATTTGGGAGACTAGAAATTTGACCTCCATTTCTAGGAACGATAGCCATCGTTTCTGTGCCGACACTCATAGATGAGAGAGTGGAGCTGGTGGAGCGTTTTTGTATCGACGAACAATCGCGACTGTAGCTTCTGACACTAGCTTCATTTTTATGACCGGTCATGAACATGATCTGTCATGTCTCGAACCCGACATCATTTGGTGTCTCGAACGCACGGTAGTCTAAATGCTAGCGTTTGTTTGTAAACATTGTCATGAGGTTTGCGGAAAGTAGTCCGCCAATATTTACATATATTCATACGCGGTGAACTGGGTCACGTTGTACACTCAAGTTATTGAGAAATACACAGACTTGCTCACACTTAGGTTATCGATTCAGAAACAGTGGCAATTGTAAATATAATGAAATGATAACGTTACATGTTAAATTCAGGGTTGACGTGACGTTGATGGATTGTTGACGTGACGTCATTGTATTGTTGAAGTGACGTCATACCATTGTTCTGATTGGGGGAATCCCCCGTCTCAAGCGTAGGGTGAGACAAGGAATTTTTGCTTACTAGACCGAGATATCCGCATTTCCGGCGGTGCTGGAAAATTCTACCCGACCCACGGGTCTAGATCGCTTACACCCGAAGACTGGCGGGGAAATTATAGTGACCTTTCGGGGTCACGCTATTGTTCGTGACGACATGCTATGACTTTTAGGGTCAGTCAGGGTCATTGACGTCACTAACAATTGCCATTCGGGCTTCATATGCAAATGAGAAATGTGCGGACAGTTTACAACTTTACTAGAAGACCAGGTGTTTTTACGGTTTTTAGGTAATAAGCAAGAAATATAATCAATCCCCAAAAGCCTTGGGTCTCCTGCTCAATATTTTATCCCTTGGGTTTAAATAACCTTATCCATACCTCACATCAGGGATTGATTTTGTTAATCTCACAACGTTAAAAGTGCGGATACACCTGTCCAGGGTAAGAGAATAGCAGGTTTACAATGTTTACTGACGCGTACAGAAGATTTTTTTAATTTTTTTTACATACTGCCAACGACTTTCTGTAAACCTCCATTCAATAACCATATGATTTGTAATATAACTGCGATTGCAACTTGTAATGTTTCTCCCATATCGATGCATATTGCCTTGTCAATAGATCAGAGAGAGCCTTTCTTACCATCATGTACTATCGCTACCATTGATACAGATCTCCTTTATTATTTTTATATCATATATTATTTTTCTATGGCGATATTTGATGATCGTTTTAGCCGCTTATTTTTCTTTTATCTTATGTGAGGATTTGTGTCGAAGAAAATCCCTATTTATTCTACACGTTTATTTAAAAAAAATATCACCTATTTTAGAGCTTTTTGTTGATATTGTTGAACGTGTAAATGTTTAGTACTGGCATTCAGAGGAGACAGATTGTACAGCATGTCATTCAATCTACTTTCTTTCCCTATCTTGCACTTTAATAATACAAAAAGTACCTACATTTATATCAATATTATCCTTGCTGCCTACTTAACCCACAGCAACGTATCGCCGAAGGAGACATAGATGTGTTTGTTTTGGTTTAGTATTAAACAGATGTTAATGATAACTACGACCTGCGCACAGCTCTTTCTCTATCAACATTTAGGATCATAGAATTGGGCTAAAAGTACACATTACTTGTGATTATTTACTCGAAGTTCACTGCAATGATCTATGGTATCTTAAGTGACAATAAATTTCAGCAGGTTGCTTGCATGTCTCAGCTGTTTTTTTCTTTTTGTTTTTGCCCCTTTGATTTAAGTATAGAGCTTATCAGGACAGGGTAAACACTTTTCAAAGTCCTTCAGTTTCAGTTAAATGACGATGTTTTAGTCTTCATATAGGAAGAAATTATTTTTCCTTGTGCGCCGTGGGTGTCAACGTTTTATATCTTGCTTATTATAAATTGCTTTGCGGTTTCGTTCACACCACCTCTAGTCTTTTTAAGATCGTGACAAAACATTAAAAATTTAAATCGGAAGGCGCTTGTCGTTCCGGAACATCTGGTCTCTAGTTTCATTGAATATGAGTTCGAATTACAATTCTTTTTCTTTATATAGTTTAACATTCTATCAAGCAAGAATTGTTTGTTTTCCGTCTTACATTATTTTACCTTTATGACAACAAAACAGAACGTAACAGATCGCCTGATATCCGGATTAAGGCTGTTTTTACAGTCCATGATTCGTTTTAGTCCTTATTATAGGTTCATGTTTCCCTTTATGGTGCATTATGGGTATCTGGATGAACCCTCCCGTGCAACGTACATTTCTCAATTCTAAATGTCAATGAAGTTACACCAGAGACAAAAAGGATACCATGTGACCACAAAATAGATAATCAGGATACCACGTGACCAGGTGGCTGAATGTGTCTCTATTGTCGTTATGTCTGTAACATTATCGGTAGAATGCACACGCGAATTCAGTTAGCTGAGAAAAAACAAATCTTACGATCTTGTTTTGGAAACGTTAAGTGTTATGTAAGTGTGGTTGCGATCGTCATCAAACATTCCCTGGGTAGAGACATGCTTTTATAGTGTTTGTTAGATCACAATGACAAACATTCCCTTGACAGAGACATGCTTACGAGATTCATTGAACCGTATCAGTTTAATGGCGGCTGAAGTAAATAAAACATCCATTTTAATCATATACATAAAATGTTATATCATTTATATAATGAAGTGTTTTGTTTTTCGTTTCTAAAATTAACAATAAAGTAAAGGCTTCCATGTTTTACCTTTAGAGTAGTTACTGACGCTCGGTACTATTCCTAATTACAACAATCACACACGTTATTCTGTACGGAAACGACAGTTACCGACTTCCTCGAAGTCTTGTCTTTTTAATTTATATGGAATATGTAATTTGGGATACTAGTGTAAACATAACACTGATTTGATATTACTCATATACAATGGTACAGACCCATGAAAATGTTTACTGTATCCTGTTTAACGAGATTTAGTGTAGGAGTTTATTTCCTTTGAGATAAAAGTATTTTCAAATATAATATACATATTAGTCAGTCTTGATATGACATACTTTACAACAGTTTCTGAATCAATTCAAAGGTCATGCATTTGTTACAGCTTGTACTATCAGTTTAAGATGTCTGTTCCTTTTGGAATATTCCCCTTAACTAAGCCTTCATCAGTCATGTCTATGTGTGTTAAGTTACAACAATCTGTCTATGTGATCTTTGCGTGTAATATTGCCCCATGCTGTCTATGTGATCGTTGCGTGTAATATTGCTCCATGCTGGTTATGTGATCGTTGCGTGAATATTGCCCCATGCTGTCTATGTGATCTTTGCGTGTAATATTGTCCCATGCTGTATATGTGATCTTTGCGTGTAATATTGCCCCATGCTGTCTGTGTGATCTTTGCGTGTAATATTGCCCCATGCTGTCTATGTGATCTTTGCATGTAAAATTGTCCCATGCTGTATATGTGAACTTTGCGTGTAATATTTCCCAATGCAGTCTATGTGATCTTTGCGTGTAATATTTCCCCATGCTGTCTGTGTGATCTTTGCGTGTAATATTGCCCCATGATGTCTCTGTGATCATTGTGTGTAATATTGCCCCCCATGCTGTCTATGTGATTTGTGTCTAATATCTCCCCATGATGTCTATGTGATATTTGTGTCGAATATCTCCCCATGCTGTCTATGCGATCATTGCGTGTAATATGTCACCATGCTGTCTATGTGATCGTTGCGTGTAATATTGCTACATGCTGGTTATGTGATCGTTGCGTGAATATTGCCCCATGCTGTATATGTGATCTTTGCGTGTAGTATTTCCCAATGCTGTCTATGTGATCTTGCGTGTAATATTGCCCCATGCTGTCTATGTGATCTTTGCGTGTAATATTGCCCCATGATGTCTATGTGATATTTGTGTCTAATATCTCCCCATGCTGTCTATGTGATCATTGCGTGTAATATGTCCCCATGCTGTCTATGTGATCTTTGCGTGTAATATTTCCCAATGCTGTCTATGTGATCTTTGTGTGTAATATTGCCCCATGCTGTCTATGTGATCTTTGCGTGTCATATTGCCCCATGCTGTCTATGTGATCTTTGCGTGTAATATTGCCCCATGATGTCTAAAATAATAATGTTAATAATATACAACATTTATATAGCGCCCTACATAATTTGTAAAATTACTCTATGGTGCTTTACAACATATGGATAATAGTAATGATTATAAATGTGAAAACAAACAACAAAGGCCTGCAATCACTTTCATACATTTAACAAGCAATGTGCACATAATTGAACAAATAAAAGGGTGGTATTTACATGACGTCTTTGCAAAGATTCAAAAATGCAGACGTGAAGAGGTGAGTTTTTATGTCCCTCTTGAACTTTGCCAGGGTATTTGACTTCCTAATAGCAGATGGTAAGCTATTCGACAACGTAGCCGAAACCCTCCCAAAGCATCTGTTTCCGTAGGTCACAGTACGAGATTTTGGGACACACAACAAAGATTCTGACTCCGACCGCAGTGATCGTGACGGCTGATACAGGGTAACAAGCTCCTGTACGTACTGAGGAGCTATTCCATTCAGTGCCTTGTATGTGTACACCAGAACTTTGTACTGCGACCTTATCGTACAGGTAACCAGTGCAACGAATAAAGCGCAGGTGTGATGTGCTCTCTCTTTCGAGTACGAGTAACTAGCCGTGCTGCAGTGTTCTGGACCCTCTGCAGACGACTAGTTAGTTTGTCAGATATACCACAGAGCAGGGCGTTACCATAATCCAACCGAGAGGTAACAAGTGAATGCACCAAAATCTTGCATGCATCTGCAGTTAGAAACTGCCGAATACAGCCGATGTTCCTGATCTGGTAGTAACAGGATTTGGCAATAGCGTTCACTTGTTTCTCCATGTTCAGAGAACTGTCAAAGTATACCCCTAGGTTTTTAACAGCTGGAACAGTCTCAATAGTTCTGGCACCAACCTTGAGTTGGAGAGCCGATGTTTGCTGACACTTTGGGGAAAAGACGATTAGTTCCGTCTTTTCCTGATTAAGTTTTAGCATGTTGGCGTTCATCCAGATACTGATATCTGTCAGACAAGCTTCCAGACTTTCCGAGACTGTATTCCAACTGTCCTGTGGTTTTATGACCATGTCAATTTGTGTGACATCGGCATAGCAATGATAGCGAAGGCTATGACGACGACAAATCTCTCCGATCGGTTTGGAGTACATACAATATTTTCGTGGTCCTAACACCGATCTATGTGATCTTTTCGAGTAATATTGCCTCATGTCTATGTGATCTTTGCGTGCAATATTGCCCCATGCTGTCTATGTGATCATTGTGTGTAATATTGCCCCATGCTGTCTATGTTATCATTGCGTGTAATATTGCCTCATGTCTATGTGATCTTTGCGTGTAATATTGCCCCATGCTGTGTATGTGATCTTTGTGTGCACTATTGCCCCATGCTGTCTATGTGATCTTTGTGTGTAACATTGCCCCATGCTGTCTATGTGATCTTTGCGTGTTATATTGCCCCATGCTGTCTATGTGATCTTTGTGTGTAATATTTCCCCATACTGTCTATGTGATATTTGTGTGTAATATTGCCCCCATGCTGTCTATGTGATCTTTGTGTGCAATATTGCCCCATGCTGTCTATGTGATCTGTGTGTGTAATATTGCCCCATGCTGTGTAAGTGATCTTTGTGTGTAATATTGCACCTTGCTGTCTATTTGATATTTGCGTGTTATATTGACCCAAGCTGTCTATGTGGTCTTTGTGTGTAATATTGCCCCATGCTGGCTATGTGACCTTTGTGTGTAATATTGCCCCATGCTGTCAATGTGATCTTTGTGTGTAATATTGCCCCAAGCTGTGTATGTGATCTTTGTGTGTAATATTGCCCCCATGCTGTCTATGTGATCTTTGTGTGTAATATTTCCCCATTCTGTCTATGTGATATTTGTGTGTAATATTGTCCCCCATGCTGTCTATGTGATCTTTGTGTGTAATATTGACCCATGCTGTCTATGTGATATTTGCGTGTAATATTGCCCCTTGCTGTCTATGTGATCATTGTGTGTAATATTGCCCTATGCTGTCTATGTGATATTTGCGTGTAATATTGCCCCATGCTGTCTACGTGATCTTTGTGTGTAATATTTCCCCATACTGTCTATGTGAGATTTGTGTGTAATATTGCCCCCATGCTGTCTATGTGATCTTTGTGTGCAATATTGCCCCATGCTGTCTATGTGATATTTGTGGGTAATATTGCCCCATGCTGTCTCTGTGATATTTGCGTGTAATATTGCCCCATGCTGTCTATGAGATATTTGCGTGTAATATTGCCCCATGCTGTCTATGAGATATTTGCGTGTAATATTGCCCCATGCTGTCTACGTGATCTTTGTGTGTAATATTTCCCCATACTGTTTATGTGATATTTGTGTGTAATATTGCCCCAAGCTGTCAATATGATCTTGGTGTGTAATATTGCCCCATGCTGGCTATGTGACCTTTGTGTGTAATATTGCCCCATGCTGTCAATGTGATATTTGTGTGTAATATTGCCCCATGCTTTCTCTGTGATATTTGCGTGTAATATTGCCCCATGCTGTCTATGTGTGTAATATTGCCCCATGCTGTCTATATATTGCCTCATGTCTATGTGATCTTTGCGTGTAATATTTCCCCATGCTGTCTATGTGATATTAGTGTGTAATATTGCCCATGCTGTCTATGTGATCATTGTGTGGAATATTGCCCCATGCTGTATATGTGTCATTTGTGTGTAATATTGTCCCGTGCTGTCTATGTGATCTTTGCGTGTAATATTTCCCCATGCTGTGTATGTGATCTTTGTGTGTAATATTGCCCATGCTGGCTATGTGATCTTGGTGTGTAATATTGCCCCATGGTGGCTATGTGATCTTTGTGTGTAATATTGCCGCATGGTGTCTATGTGATCTTGGTGTGTAATATTGCCCCATGCTCGCTATGTGATCTTTGTGTGTAATATTGCCCCATGCTGTCTATGTGATATTTGTGTGTAATATTGCCCCATGCTGTCTCTGTGATATTTGCGTGTAATATTGCCCCATGCTGTCTATGTGATATTAGTGTGTAATATTGCCCATGCTGTCTATGTGATCATTGTGTGTAATATTGCCCCATGCTGTATATGTGTCATTTGTGTGTAATATTGTCCCATGCTGTCTATGTGATCTTTGCGTGTAATATTGCCCCATACTGTCTATATGATATTAGTGTGTAATATTGCCCCATGCTGTCTATGTGATCATTGTGTGTAATATTGCCCCATGCTGTGTATGTGATCTTTGTGTGTAATATTGCCTCATGCTGTCTATGTGATATTTGTGTGGAATATTGCCTCATGCTGTGTATGTGATCTTTGTGTGTGATATTGCCCCATGCTGTCTATGTGATATTTGTGTGTAATATTTCCCCATGCTGTGTATGTGATCTTTGTGTGTAATATTGCCCCATGCTGTCTATGTGAATATGTCTTCTTCATGCTGATGACCGTGTTATTTATTGATCATTGAAACGCACGACATCCATTCTCCCAGTTGAAACAAAACGATTTATTATCTCTCTTGTGATTTATCTGAATCTCATCTTCGTCTCAACATAGACGGTACCCAGCATTTCGTCGTCAGTAAGTGTGGTAACAGACCTTTTCCTAAGCGGCAGATTTTGTTACCAGATTTCTGGATGTTAAAATGGACAACCGAAATGTTTTTGTTTTAATGTTTTTAAGTTGATATTTTTCTTGTGTTGATTTCGTTTAGTTATTTTAAATGAAGTTCTTTTATTACATATCAAATTTCTGTCGTAAGCCAAGAGGAGCTTCATACAGCTTGATCCTGGATTGATTTCGACAATCATCATGCCTACTCAGGTGCAGAAATGAACGACATAGGGAAAACTACAATGTGAACAAAAGAATTACACATTTTCGAGGCAATCCGTTTCTTTATCATGACTCAAACAAGGTCGAATATTTATCACAAAATATGACAAAGAGATAAGCAGTTGGCATGAAACAATTCTATATCACTGAGTATGAAACAGAAAACCATCAATAGGTTATGTTAAAGCATACCACGTCGGAGAGCCGGTAGCCGAAGGGCTATTTGTAGAGAGCAATCCATGAACCATTGATGAACATAACATATTATCTGTGTTTTGATGAAAAATAATAAATGTTCACAAGAGTGGTACTGGAACTTGCACAGACAGTTTCGTCCACCAAAAAACTCGTCAACTACTACCGGGGCGAGTTGACTATGCAAACACTCATCTGTAACAATTTACATGTAAATCAGTAAAGAAATTACTTCTGCTGATTATGCCCAATTTGATGTTTTAATCATCATTTTTTTTATTCATTTGATGAATGGGTATTTATTTCTGAAACCAATTCTCATTTGGGAACGTAACAGCAGATATCTGACGTTTTTGCAAGGGTTGAATGCTAATTGACCTAGCTAGAACATCTGGAGAATGCATTGTTAGGCTAATGTTGCATATGCAAAGTTCATAAACGGTTTTAGAATCGTACCATTTCTATAAAAAAAAAAACAACATTTGATTTAAAAATTAAAACAAATAAAATTAAAAAAATCAATGTTTATTTCTAGATTGGTTTTATTTTTGCCTGAGTAACTTGACATGTCACGACTAATTTTCCAATCATGGTGACATTATTTTAGCCTTATTAATGTAACTTGTGTTAACTGTGAGCATGAAGTTGTTCTGTGCTGTGTTAATTAAGGTGCATATTCTTTAATAGTCCAACATTGTTGATAACAAACAGAAGATGGGAAGGAATAGATCGCAAAAAAGTTATAATCCGGAACAAATGACCAAATGCTCTTTAATTCTACCTCCAATACACGATATTTGGTACTGTTCGAGATTCCTTTCTAAACTGTACATATGATGGCCTGATTACAATTTCAGAATATAAAAACATATTTTCATTTCCTATTATCAAGTTAGGTTTTCGAATGTATCCTTAATGAGCTTACCACACGCGTGCAGAACCTATCTGTAACTGTATTTCATATCTGTGCAGACCCTCGACACGATACGTGTTTATTGCAAAAGTTTTACTACAGAAATGAGTTAGGTGTTGTCATTATTGAAAACAGTATTCCCTATTAAAACCATCGCCTGTAATGCTTTTATCAAATCAATTACACAATATTGTAAAGCATTCATTGAAACTTGCACATTCAGATAAAATGGTAATAAAACACACACATATGAAAACAGGACAAGATAATCTTTAAAGTTCAACGACCGTGAAAGCAGGTGATACGGAAACATATTTTCTAAACAGCATGTGGCACCCACCCTGATACGTTCAGATAAGTATAGACGCAGTTCCAGATAAATGTATATGCCTATCCATTTTACCGTGCCAGAATGATGACTGTCACAGAAGAATGTTTTACAAACCTGAACAAAAATCTTTTGAACAATCTATGAAAGTTCTTCTTAAACTATCTCCACATACAATGGTTAATTCTGATATTTCACTGGTGATAATGTAACAAACCCTTTTTAGAATATTGAGTTGGATCTGTTAAGTCATAATATGTTGTTTGGATGTTTCGTTATAATGTTTTGCCATTTTCATAACTGTTTAAGACTGTTCAGTAAAAAGGAACAACAACTGTCAATATATGCATGGTATATGAGGTTTTAAAACACATTTACTCACAAGATCTTTTACGGAAATTAACAAACGAATGTAATGCTTTATCGAGTGAGTTGAAACTAAGTACGAAAATGCGTTCTCGTATTTAATTTTGTCCTTTTCACATTTGGACGTCTTTTGGCATAAAAATGGTGTACGCGGTGTTTTTGCAAGAGCGTCTAATTATCTGAAATACTCGCTGTGTAAGGATGATAAGACGTTCTGTATTGCTACAGCACGTAAGTCATTACTTCTTAATAGATCTAGGAAGTTGTTTGAGTTTGGAGAAACGTATCTAAGGCTTAGCGTTGATGTGCTCTTAGTTTTAAAATAAACGACTTATATATCTTTTTAAATTGTGAAGTTCAAATGGAATTCACCGATAGGAATTTTATTTGTTATTCCATGTCCAAATACTGATACGAAGAATTTGCACGATGGATAACACGTGTCAACCATTTCTCTATTAAATAAGAGCACCAATAATGCAGCATACCAATCGTGCCAGGATATAACAATGACTGACGGCGATATTTCCAACTGTTAAGATCAAGTTTGAGAGACTTGCACTTGTTTATGATATGATTGGTAGGTTGTGATTACTCGGTAACAGCGTTACACAAGAAATAATTAGTTAGGCTGTCATCGATTTATTAGCGAGTCTCTACAGCGTCTCCAAAGAAGGACGTACTTGACAATGTATTCATTGTTTGACCCCGAACATGTACTTGTAAACAGTATCATTCATTTTGTTCCATACCCTGTTTTAGGGGACCAACATTGGTCAGGTGGTCTCGTTGAACTGTCTCGGCTTCTTTCTATCTTTCTCTCTCTCTTTCATCTACTCTTTCATTTGGATGGTACCGTAACCAAATTGTGACATTTAAATATATTGACACTTTAAATGGCATTTGAGTGGCTTTATCGCTTGTGGACATCATCACCATATCTCTTAGACTGTTGTTGATTTAAATCAATCTACCACAAAATAACACTTAAACTTGCTATAACGATTTATAGGACAAAAACATTACATACTCCATAACGTTATTTATGGGCAGTGTATAGGGATTAAATGTTGTCTTTAAACTAATCCACTCACGACATGTCTGGTGCAGTGCCATCACCGTAGCGGTTAATGTCTTTTTTTTTAACAAGTACGGTGGCATACGAATCGTTCCAGTGCTGTGGTCTTCTTGAGTTACAGGCATAATTAGAATGACATTTAACGGGCAAACTATTGGGTAGATGTGTTGATGACTATGATGTTTCTTTCCATAACAAATGTGCCTTTTATAATAAATGAATACTTCAAATTGCGTTTTATCAATATACTTGTTAGTTAAATGAGTTCTTTAGTCAAGAAACGCTCTGATGTGGCAATTTCTTTCTTATTTTACATATAAATATTCAGAACGAGTAATAAGGAATCATTTAAATAATTTGAATACTGCTCAGTTTTTAAAAGAAAAACTTGTGACGAAATAACGCTCACGACCTCACAACCTTTGACAAAATAAATCTCTGCTTGGTTATTAGATGAATGGTCAATACTATTATTACCTTTATACTGACATCGATGACATTGATACCGCATCGATAAACCCTGAAATGTATCGATGTCCTGTGAATTCCCTTAATCCCAAACATTTGTCAAAAAGTATATATTTTGCTAGCCATTTTGAATTGCGCCATACACATATTTCCTTTAAGGTAGTAAATGTTTCACTGTCAAATGATATTTTTCAATCAAGTTCTCGTCGATTTCTACGCATACGCTACGCTGTGAGAACTCAATGATTGAGAAGGTTTTCAGATCGATTCTATGGTAAACATAGTTCTGGAAAAGTATTTATCCTAAACGCCTACCCTATTTTCATAATTGCGAGAACCAGCAGTATAAACTCATATTTATTGTTTACCTTCCAAATTTATATCAACTCCCGAGAATGTTTGCCGTTACAATTCTTGACCAACTTACAATGTACCATCGCAACAAGGAAAACTATTTCTGGTTGGTTTTTACGCTTCGTGACTTTTATAATTACTTCAAACACCGACCTTGAATGATTTTCCAATATTTTTTTCTTTACGCGACATCGGAGAGCATTTTGTCTGATACAGTTTGTAGAGAGCCTGATGTTATTGGCGTGAGATCTGTCCCAGCTGTCATATTAACTGTGGTGTCATTGTTCGGACGTACCAGGACCGCCAGCAACACCGGCTGATTGCCAGCCACACCAAACATGCTTTCACCAATGGATCTTTGTTCGAGTACTAACTGGTTGAATTGCTGCTTCCATCAAACACAACCATATCAATCTAGTGTAATTGTCACCAGTAACGCGAAAAAACGACAGAATTACTTCACTTAGACCTGTAGATGAAATTGATTCTATGGCTGTCCTCTTTATGGCTCTGGTGGTGTGTCGTGTGAGGACCAGATCGAGGTTGGTATCTGTTAGTGACGGTAACTAATTGCCCCCGCGTTAACTACTTAAACATCCTTAGCCGGCTGGTTATATCTCGTGCCGGATGAACGATCTGTTCGTAATACCTGTCGTAATAACAGTCTGTCTGTGTTATTCTATTCCATATTTGTTTTTCTATATATCTAGTACCAGCCGTTACCATCATTGCGTTACATTGATATTTTATCATAGGTGTAAGTACGAGTGACCTACGTATAATCTGATCAATTATATGACACCATTCTAACGGGGAATGGTCACGAGAGGTCGACCAAGGCCTACTTTTATGACAAAGACTACTAATTAATAGTATTCGATACCTTCGCTTTAGTTAAGTAGGAGCCTTGTAAGTCCGTCTATACACGACATCTTCCGCTGTGTTGGTGCCATAAAAATAGTAAGCAACAGTTAATTGCAAAAACAACTTATCTCGATCCGTATGTCAAATTTGCACTTTATGCCAACTATATATGAACAGTGAAAGGAAATCTGAAATATAGATTACATGGGTGATAAGATAATATCATGGCGTGTTTGTCATTACAAAATAGGACGAGACAACAAACTACATTACTGAATTAAAAGATTTAAGCATGTCAGTCGATATATTGCAGTAGTACAAAAGTACCGCTTTTGGCGCAGGGTCATCCGGTGCACTCCCCTATATAATCCTTACCACCTCCCGGCCCCCCCCCCTTGTGGCACCCCCCTTCAGCAGGGGGGTACCGATCGATGACGTCACAGGGGGGGGGGGTTCTCATGTATTGGGGTTTTTCCAGACTGTCTCTATTTAGAGCGACAACCTATATACGAGGGGGGTACCGTTATGATGATGTCACGGGTTTTCCCCGATTGCCCCCCGTTTAAAAATATCGAAACCGGTTTCATCCGGATCGGTGATGTTCTCGAATGTTCTAATACAATAACAACACAAATATACGTACAACATTTTATTGTCTCTGTCGATAGAACAGACACGGGTCAGAGACCCATCCCGCGTCAGCCCTTACAATACAAAGCCTAGCATGGACAATATTTACATCTACATGAGAGCCATCTACCACCCGCAATACGGTACTAGAACGATATGTTTATATGTACACTCTTTCCCATAACGCGGGGTCTTGAACATTTTCTAGGGTAGTTCACTCTCTTACAAATCGGTTACGCTGATCTGATGCGCGTATCCAGGAATTAAATTTCTTAGGCCAATTTAGCCATTTCCCGTAGTGTTGTTTGCTACGGCCTTTTCCTCTGGTTTTCAATATGGTCTCTACCTTCCACATGTCATCCTCCCTTACGTCAACTTTCTGTAGCTCGGACTGATAGAAAGTACCTTTAATTTCATCGCCATCGTAATCCGTGACTCTGTACACAGGTAAGCCTCCACGTAGGATCTTTTGAGAAATGGTAAATATCTCCCCCGTCCATTTTTCATCGTATTCCCGTGTGAATGGATTCCTGAGATGTGACAAACGCACTTTATCCCCTACTTTAAACTTGAACGGTTTACGAACTTTTTTAGTCTTTCGTAAGATCGGCTCTTTCTTCGGCCAGTACATCCTCCACCAGACAGATGTTTCGTTATTTTTGTTAACCTTAGTTGGAGCTGTCCCAATGGTCCTATGAAACGTCTTGTTGTAGCTGTCGGCGAACGTCTGGAGTTTTGTCACGTATTCGTAATTCCTTATGTGTGTGAAATATCTATACATTCTTGACTTGATGGTCTTGATAACGCGCTCGGACACGGCAGCCTTGGTTTCGTTTTGGGCATAAAGATGCTGAATGTGGTATTGATTTAGGAGAGAGTTTACTTCCTTGGATCTGAATTCTTGCCCCTTATCGGTACGGATCCTGCTAGGTTGTCTCCCCTCGCTATGAATCTCACGAAGAGCCTTTGTTACGGATGCACCTGTTTTGTTTTTTAGAGGTTTCATCCATAGAAATTTTGAGAACACGTCTATCACCACGAGTACGTAAGAATAACCGTTGTTTTCGTTCTGAAACTTGACCATGTCTATGAGATCGGCAGACCATTGGTCGTCGATTCCTGTCACCAAGATTCTGTTTCGTTTGAATGGACGTCGGAGGGATCTCTGAAGGCTGTAAGGCTCTTGTCGTTGTAGCCATTTTCTTATCTTGTATTTGCTGATGACGTATTTCCCGGCTTTCCGTACATATCTATACAGTTTGTCTGGTCCAGAGAAACTCCCAGCATTGGTAGGATTGTAATAAATGTCTCTTAAATAACCTTCCCAAGCAGACATCCTTCTTCGTCGAGTTCTAGACGTTGTATGAGGTTCGTTCTGATGTATTGATTCTTTTATTAGTTTTCTTCTACAGAATTCTCTGACTCTTCCTCTTCATTATCATCATCTTCGGATTCATCATCGTCATCATCATCATCATCATCATCATCATCATCATCATTATATAAATGCTCTTCGAGCTGGTGTCTGTATTTCCTTAGAGACATGCGTATCGCAGGGAGGGTTTTGTAACGCTTCGCATATAATTTTCCACCGACTGCATGACTTTTGTGTGTATTTCCCCACCTTTCAGCTGTAAAATATTGGTGATTGTTTTCCAATACAAATTGAGGAACTCCCTCATATCTTCTTCTTGCATCTTTTTATCAGCCTTACTCACAGCGTCTTTCTTAGACAGCCCGTTGTTCTGGTATTTCTCTACCTTCTCACTCCATTTTTCTTCGTTGTTTGCGTTCGCTTTTTTACGTATCTCGTTGAAGTATTCCCCCTCTTCCGAATCTTCCTCAGTATCTGAGATATCGGGGTCATCAAAAATATCCAACCTCTGCCTCTTTGCCGGACTTTGGACTTCGTCCTGGTCCAGTTTTCTTTTCCGAGAGTCATTTTCGGGACACCATTTTTTCACGTGTCTCTGTAAATCATGTATGTCTTGGAACACAATACCACAATCGTCACAGGCAGGCATTTCTTCTGTTTCTAAGGACAGCTCTTGATGTTGTTGTTGTTGCTTTTGGGTATCTTTCCGTGTGCCTTGTTGAGGATGTTGTTCACCTCCAAGAAATTCTTGCTGCTGCTGAGAATACGTCCGTTCACTTTGAGCGCTGCTTACAAACTGACTGGATGCTAGATTATGTGGCCCTTTTATAGGCTCGTGGGCGAACACTTCACTGCGCATGCGCTCTGACTCTGGTGTTAATGGTTTCAAATCGACAAGCAGATATCCGTAAGGCTTAGTGGTAGCTTCTGTGAAATGTCTGAACAAGTGTTGAACATTTTGCGGATACATCTGCCTGGCCAGAGTCATAACTTGCTGTTTGTCGATAGGATTGTTAAACAATACCAGGTAGTGGCAGTTACGTCTCTGCGTTGGGTCCTTGTTGTAATACAGATTTTGGTTGATGGCAATCACAGACAAGTTTCTATGATGGCTCCCCTCCGTAAATAACTCATTGATCCGTGGATCCTTAGATGCTGTGGACATTAGGTCGTCAAGTATGACAAGATTTCGAACCCTAGGGTTTATGAACGAGTCCTGATCCAAATCCAGCGGTATCCCCTGAATAAATTCCACGTTCGGTGAAACCGTTGTCTTGATGACATCATAGAGAGGCTGCCATCTTTTGTAGAGCCATATAATCTTTTGTGGAGGAGGTGATATCTTGGTCAAACAGTTTTGTAGGAGAGTCTTGACAAAATAGGTTTTCCCCGCAAGACGTCGGTCCGGATATATTTGCTGTGAATGGATGCTTGAAGACAAAGTACTGCTGCTACGGCGGCGGCGGCGGCGGCGGCGGCGGCGGATAACTGATTAGTGGGTATACAGGATTATTCCCCGGCGGCGGCGGCGGCGGCGGTTGTGTTGATAAATAGCCGTGTATGTTTTGTTGGTGTCTTTTCATCACGTCTTTTCTTGAAAACCAGCCTTGGCAGTCGGCACACTGTATCTTAGACATGTTAACACCTCGACGTCTTGTTGTCAAATGAAACATTTATGTTTTCACCCCTATTTATACTATCTCAAGTGTTGCATTGTGGGTAAAATTAAAAAATAAGACAATCGCTAGTTTATAACATTTTGTTACATAAAGCAAAGATACGTCATATGTACAATAAAGAACCTACTCTAAAATGGACAATATACACATTTAAATTAATCAGTGTCATCTACAACCCGATTTGCAGTTGAAACGGAATCTTTCTTGGGTAGTTCACACTTCTATTCTGGTATCCTCCAGTGTCCGTAGGCCAAACTCGATATTCCATTTTGTAGGAGATACCTCTTGTCGTCGAACGGTGACAGACCCCTTTTGGTCATGGATATATTGTAGATTTGATGCTTATAACTTCTGATCTGATTCATTTGGGACATTACGACTTTCTTTTGAAAAAGACAGTCCTTGTAATGCTCGAAACGTGTATGGTTTTCGATCACATATTTTTTAATGCCTTTTGCCTTCTTTGATTCTACGTAAGTTTCCACCTCTTTGCCATCTTTCTCTTCCTTAACGTCATGTGTGTAGACATACATTTTAGCCTTAAGTCCCACAAAGGCATGAATGCTATTAACATGAATTTACTAATATAGCTATAGCAAAATATCATCAACATTAAACGTTCATGCAACGTCACAAAGCTTGTACAAATACAAAACACTATAACAAAGAATGGAGATTAATTTAAGAAGTACAAATTTATCAAAGTGGAACGCATTTTCAAATGTTACCAGCATCAATGTTTCAGTCGAAATAGTTACGTTTTTTTTTATCAAACATACAGTTGGACCCCAATTAGAAGTCTTGTATAAACAGGTTCTTGGTTAATGCAGATTTCCGATTAGAAACCTTGCACATACAAAACGAATGTCAGATAATACAATATAAACGATGTTTCAACTGGAGTTCTAAAACTTATATATTCAGAGAGAGAAAAAAGCATTATTTTAATAACATAATTTACCATTCAAAACAATAACGGTGACACAAAACATTTCTTGCGATACAAAATGTAGTTAGCTACCGATAAGGAATACCCTGGATGAGGAGATAATGTCTTTCTGACACTACATGTCCGTCATGACGAAACGTTCTTCTCAAGTACCCAGACACAGACAATCCACCATAAGCTGCTCCTAGATCACTGTGTCATCAATGTCACAACCCCCTCCTATATCATCAGCATTTATTAAATCTAGACAGGGGGTTTTCACGCCGAATGTCATATTTTCTACTTTATCCAAAATGATATATCTTTTGGGAATCTCAAAATCCGCGGTTTCGGAATCCATTTTTGATATATGTGGGTTTTTTCATGCGAATTACGGAACATGTAAGAGTACTATGGGAATATACCAAAACGATTGATCTGACATATAATATCACTCACCAACAAATCACATCAAAACGGTGCAATCAATGTCTGCACCATAGCATATACAGTCCCATATTTCTTGGATTCTCATCTTTTTTTTAATTCCGGTTGATTTAAATAAATGACATCACGACAGTGAAATGATAAGAATCTGTAAAAGTCTCTGATATAGGCGATTACAAAGATCACTACAGACGAAACACTTAGATTCTCTACATTTGTATCTGACAAGGTTTATACAATATCATGTTGTTAAACGACAAAGTAAATTGATTTCAGGATGTTTTTTATTTTGTAAAACTTCGAAATAAAGGAGTCAATCAGCATCAGTTACAGACTATACAAGTCAGATTACCTATGCCAATAGTTATTAGATTTTATATATTTAATTATAATATTTACAATTGTTGTATTTGGGACAAGCAGTCCACAATTATGATAATTAATTATACAGCATTGATCAGCAATGTCAGTCCACTCGTCAGACATGAACTGGTGAATAGCAATGGTTACACGTCGATGTATTCACGCTATTTGTGTTTTGACCTCTGCCCATTTGGGAAGCAGATATGGGGTTGTGAAAACATGCACAGCACTATTATAAACCTTACATTGTTTCCAGATTATTTTGTTGTTGTTAACATCAGGCCTTTAATATCGATGTAGATCAAGTGGATACTTTCCAGTAGAATTTAACCATTTAGAGCAGAGTAATAGTTCGGGAGAAGACGCTTTGATTGATAAAGAGAGGACGATAGCGGAAGGCGTTATCGCAATCCAAGAAAAGGAGAATCAAACATAGATACGACTACCGTTCATGTGAAAATAAGTCTTCTCTCTGTTGCAATAAATTCTAAGCCAAACTAAGATGTTTACTCTCCTATTATCATGATGTCTGACATCCTAGTACACTGAGTTGATCATTCCTGGCCTTTATGTCAGCATAGTGTTAACAGCTCTAACAAATGGCTTCACAGGAAACAAACAGGTTGGTTTGTGCCATTACTACATAGGTTTTGGATTTTTATCATGTCTGTAATTCTGAATATAACGTTTTAAAGCTTTTAAAAAATCAAACTTTTTTGGTTAGAAAAGGTTTTTTTGATAAATCAATCTTTGAAAAAATAAGTTGACATGCAACAACTCAATTTTCCATAAGACGAGGAAAGTCAAGGTTTGATCAAGATTGAAAATAATATTAATTTGCTTAGTTAAATATAAATCTTTTTCTAGATCCTAACCAGTGAGGCAGCAGCTTCCTCGTTGTTAGGAATCAATACATTTAAAGCAGTTTCAATATGAAAGAGCTTGACTCAAATATACCCGAAAATTGTTATTTTAGAAGAGAAAAGGGCCTTTAAAGTTTCCTTGAGGTATTTCTGTCTTTAATGTTTTCTAATTAGATTAAATTCCATCAAATGCCTGCAGTTTTGAAAACAATATGGTATAATGTGGCTAGTCCGATTCGTTACCAGGTCCTGTTCATAGTATTGTTGATAAGCTTTAAGTCTTGCGGATCATAGGCATATTATGACAACATTTGTACAGACATTTATACAGACATAGTTCAAAGTCTAAAACAACGAAATGCTCTGACATCAGTTATGTCTTATACAAATCTGGCGGCTAGATTAGGCTCCCTTACATAAACTATTTATCTCGGCAATTTAGTGTTAGGTATATAAATAGAAATGCCCGTCCAAATAGTGTTACTCTTGATGCGCATGTCTGTTCGTCAATTAGTGCCAGAAGTCGTCTGTTGATGATGGGGGTTTCTTTGTTTTACACTATAGAGTGTCAACTTATATATATTGGGTTCACTGACGTGCGCGAGCCTCCCTGATAGTTGATTTTTTTTATTGTACTATTGACATTTTAACAAGACGGAGTACGTCTGCCTCGAGAGGCTTTCACACAGCGTCACATTAAGAAAGTGCCAAACAATGATATCACATTTCCAGATATAGTTACATGGTTTCTTTTCGTCTCCGAACCGTCGGGTCCAACTGAATTGTATGGAGAACCACTCAAAACAGAAACATACGAGGTCAGCGTTGATTCATCAACACGTTTGTATAGGGGTCTGTAGGAAACTGTTTTAATAAGAAGATATGGATCTATAAAAGACTTATACATTTTCTGATTCTCTGATTTTCGGATTAGCAAATATATTATTTGTTCGTCATTTATTTAAATCTGTACTAGGGATTGTACATTATGTCAAAGATGAACTCCCATTCTTCATTACAGCTTTGAAGAAGATGATTCAAAACCAGAAGTACACAGATATTTCAAAATAGCGAATTTTTCAGTCTGATCAAGTGTTGCCACTCAAAAACGAAATATGTGTGACCTGTTGATCTAGCAAGCATAAGGGTAGGTAAGCTATTTCAATAAGGCAGATAGATTGCCTGTCTTGACCGATAAATTGGTCTTAAAAATGAAAACATACTAGAACTGGAATATTCTATGGCGCCGCTAAAGGCAAATTCTTTATAAATCCTTCATATTGATTCGTTTTCGTGATTTGAAAAACTCGTTCATGCTTAAGAAATTCAAGGGTTCCTAATACTTAAAGATGAAATAAGAAGTGTCTGTCCCACCACAGACGTCTGTATCTAAAATCAATAGCATTTTGTGACAGGCAAACCTGTACAGAAATCCACGTCGTGGATATGTTTGAAAACAGATTTGGCGACCTGAATATGTATTTTTTATTTGGATAATGATGTACATTGTATGTTGCGTATGTATTTGTCTAACAAAATACCAGTAAATAGTATATATGTACGTTAAAATAAGATATTTCAGACAAATGTTATGACTATTATCATTATATTAAGATATATATTTTCACGTTTTAAGGATTTTAATGCACTTTTCTATTTTCTGTTTTTCTGCCTATTATGGGGAACACTTGAAACTGGAATCTCCTATATTTGACCTAAAGTACTACTCTTGAGTCACAAATTAGACAGTATGATAATCTGCTATCTTTCGCTTTCTGCAACAATTTCCAGTATAATGTACAAAAAGAACTTCTTATCCCGTATATTTAATGATTTTCCATCATTAATTATTTGAGTAATTGGCTTCGTTTCGAAACTCTTTGAATATGGCTGATTTTATGTTAAAAAGAAAGAGAGATAACAACACTCACACAAAACAAAATATCAAAGACAGAGGGAAGGAAAAATAAGCAAAACAACAAAACTGTTCCAGTTGTTACTCTATTGTTTGTTTAGACCAGTGATTACATTCTACATGCGTCAAAGTAGGTCCAGACGGGGACTATTTTCGCGACATAACCAGTCTAAGGCTTACAATGTATGATCGACCTTCAGAGAAAGGATGGTGCTCGTCGGCTCAGTACCTAATACACATCATTACAATAATTACTGATGATTAGCGATCTATTTTAGTGTGGATCGGAATGAGAAATGATCAGTAATCTACTGGAGTGCTTTGGTTAGACGTTCCTGCAGCGCCTGCCAAAGATAACAAATACAGAACCGGAATATAAGATACTACCATACTATTCTACAAACCACTAGCATTACACCACGCCTTAATATATCAACCAAGCTAGGTCATACCTCTACAGGGATATGCTCCGACCAAAATACTTGTATCGTTCTGCTTATAATGTACTGCCATGTTTATAAATTGTTTTTTTCCCATATCATGATTATCAAGGTTATCAATAGTCAGAGAATCGACTATTGTCTCCTATTTATTTAGAATAGACGTAACTGGCTTGAGTGTCCGATTGGTATAAAAATGGAGGCATGTCATTTGTTTATGATACACGGTTAGAATAAACGAATACAGATAGAAAGTAAAGATATTAACAGCCATAACCTGTCAGTTAGTCTATATATGTATTACATTTGTTTATCAAATTCTTAGGTTATACTCTAGGTCACACATAGTCTTAGCACTTTGATGATGTAGGAACCATGCTAATGGCAGCCTACCGCATTGCGTCCCTTTGACGCGCCTCTAACACCACCACTATACCAACTTGTTTGAGGTACGACTGTCACGCGGACCTGTGTTATTAGACCAAGTGTTGTAACTCTGGTCGACATATCTCGATTAAGCGACCCCACCTCAGAAGGAGGCATGCTTTTAAATTAGCCAAAACGTGGTCACAAATCAGCGAAAACAATGTGATGACAATATAGAAGTAGATCGTAAGCAATGATGTAAAGCTACATTTACCTGATGTTGTTAATCCTGTACATGTACCTACGTCAGAAAGGTCAATACTTATTATTTCATATTACCTACATTTGTACAGTGTAAACTAAAAACATATTATAATTTCAGATTTAAAGCAAACCAAAAATCAATTTGCACAGGTTCATATTCTAATATTGCAGGAAAGGTTGATAAAAATACTGTTAATCTGAGTTGGTTATATTGTATAATGTGTAATAAACTAAGTTGATATAGATCAGATACACTTCCAGCACGCCCACCATCACAACGCTTCTAACATCATTTCAGGACAATCCACAATGGTTGGTCTGTATGGAACCAAATGGTGTGTGTTTCACGCATAGCTAAAGACTTTTTGAATCTGAGCTCTGCCGTGACTAACCTCGACATATTTGTTTTCTTAGCCTGGGCGAACACGTCATATGTGAGAACGCTTGTATGAGAACAATTTTAATGGCGCGAAACAAAATATTGTGATCTGCGGATCGTAAATCGTATTTTAACATTTAAAACTACCCTTCACGCAGTAAAAGAAGATTATAACCGGATGTTTTGTTTCAAAACATAATTTTCACACCACGGTCGTGCAGTGATACACAAGTAGACATTGTGCAACATGTCAGTATAAAACCTAATTTTTAACGAAGTTTGCGTAATCGGCTTAAATCCCAGTGGGAATCACGTGTATAAAGTCATATAAATGGTATATGGTATCATTTAAGTAATTAACATCACGGTAGTCATTTCATGCTAAACTATAGTTTGAAATTACTAAACAGTTTGCATATTTTATCATTTAGTTATGTTTTATGTAAGAAAACTATGTGGCAAAATCCCAATTGAATAATTAATGTGTGGAACGATTGTATAGCTCTATTAAAATATAAAATGTACAATGAATCACTGTCAATATCATTCTTTACGAAATAAAAACTAATCCTCCCTTTAGTAAGTTACATGTTAAGGTATCATAAGGTAAGACGAATATAAGACAATTGGTATGCAGTCCCAAACAATGTAACATCACAAACAGATTTCGACTGCATGGTTATATAACTTACAAAAACATGCAAGATTGATGCAACTAGCACTGTCATTAACCACTAACTTGGTAGCATAGTATGTACGGTGTGAATGGTAGCAAAGTGTGTACGGTGTGAATGGTAACATAGTGTGTACGGTGTGAATGGTAACATAGTCTGTATGTGAATGGTAACATAGTATGTACGGTGGGAATGGTAACATAGTATGTACGGTGTGAATAGTAACATAGTATGTATGTGAATGGTAACATAGTGTGTACGGTGTGAATGGTAACAAAGTATGTACGGTGTGAATAGTAACATAGTGTGTACGGTGTGAATGGTAACATAGTATGTACCGTGTGAATGGTAACATAGTATGTACGGTGTGAATGGTAACATAGGGTGTACGGTGTGAATGGCAACATAGTATGTACGATGTGAATGGTAACATAGTATGTATGTGAATGGAAACATAGTATGTACGGTTTGAATAGTAACATAGTGTGTACGGTGTGAATGGTAACATAGTAGGTATGTGAATGGTAACATAGTATGTACGGTGGGAATGGTAACATAGTATGTACGGTGTGAATGTTAACATAGTGTGTACGGTGTGAATGGTAACAAAGTATGTACGGTGTGAATAGTAACATAGTGTGTACGGTGTGAATGGTAACATAGCATGTATGTGAATGGTAACATAGTATGTACGGCGTGAATGGTAACATAGTATGTATGTGAATGGAAAGATAGTATGTACGGTTTGAATAGTAACATAGTGTGTACGGTGTGAATTGTAACATGGTATGTACGGTGTGAATGTTAACATAGTGTGTACGGTGTAAATGGTAACATAGTGTGTACGGTGTGAATGGTAAAATAGTATGTATGTGAATGGTAACATAGTATGTCCGGTGTGAATGGTAACATAGTATGTATGTGAACGGTAACATAGTATGTACGGTGTGAATGGTAACCTAGTATGTACGGTGTGAATGGTAACATAGTATGTGTGTGAATGGTAACATAGTGTGTACGGTGTGAATGGTAACATATATATATCGTGTGTACGGTGTGAATGGTAACATAGTGTGTACGGTGTGTATGGTAACATAGTATGCATGTGAATGGTAGCATATATATATAGTGTGTACGGTGTGAATGGTAACATAGTATGCACGGTGTGAATGGTAACATAGTGTGTACGGTGTGAATGGTAACATATATATATAGTGTGTACGGTGTGAATGGTAACATAGTATGTACGGTGTGAATGGTAACATAGTGTGTACGGTGTGAATGGTAACATAGTATGTACGGTGTGAATGGTAACATCGACCAGTTGATATTTTACATTATATACTAACAGGTTTTATGAATTAATGGAATGTATTCTAATATAACTTATAAGTTTTTATGAGAGTGATGACTAGAAAATGAAAACGACTTTAATTCTATTTTTTGTGACAAGAATGTATCTAGTATACATAGATAGTAACACAGATGACTATACAATAGTGTAAATTGGGTAGTCATGAAATGTCAGGACTGTAAAATGGATTGTCTGATTTCTACAAATTCGCTTCTGACATTCTAGAGGACTTTATAAGCAAGATTGAACTGTTTGTATTAGCGACACCGTATTACAGTGTCATTGATAAGTCAGTAAAGAGAAGATGTAGTTCTCTCCGACCATATTGGTCAGTGAAAATTCACTGCTACTTTATAAGAAATGAATTCTTAAATGAAGAGCCGCCAAAAGGACTCGGGTCCCATCGAGCTTACCTAATTAATGATTGAAAATTGAGAGCTTATCTAACGACTACCATCAATATTCCTCTCCTATCTTCATCGGTACTTGTGTTCTTTATCAATATCCGATGGAGGATAGAAATTTAACATCTAGGTCTTTTGACTATTCAGATCCATTTACCGACCGGGTCCCTTTCAGTGCTCCAGTTACACACATAAGAGCAATTGAAGGGACAAACTGTTCATTTTCTCAATAAAAGAAACATGCTTCCAGGGATAGGCTTTGTTCAATACTTAAATTTGAAACTTGGTAAATTTTCATTCAAACTTGGCAATAAACCATTTATTGGCGGGCCCATTATCTCCCCTCTTAGTCTGCCGATCTCAAGGCTGAATTTCAACATCATTGTTTCTATCATATTATCAGTTTACAATTGCGCATTCACATCAAAACGGTATACACTGCAGACAGATATACGCTTTAGTGACCGAACCGACCGCTACTCCACTTAGGATCCTCTGTAATATAATCAAATGTGGCCCGTATTTCCTCCACAGAGCCAGGCCAGACTGTCAATGGGATAGTCCTAATGCTATAAATAATGATGGTATAGATACTGACTCGTCCGTAAGAGGTTGATGGCCTCTACATATACCGCGTTACTTTACACCGGATGAATAGCATAACTAACGCTTTTGGTTTTTGTCGTGACATATTTACTACCAAGTCAGCGTAACCCTGTAGGACAAGGTCATATACTCGTCCCAGATATGTCGTCACCGACCCTTTACGACCTTATTACAAAAGAACAAGGCCAATGGGCAGATCCCCACTACCTTACATCATGCATGAACTTGAAAATAATTTGGAATCGAGAAATGGTATTAATTTTGGGTAATAGTTTTTTATGAATTTCTTTTTAAATTATAAGTTAAGCAAATTGGTGTTGTGGATATAAGAGCAGTCTTGTTTGTATTCCTAGTGATTAATTCACATCACACGATGGTTAAATGATGGCCTTTACCTTTTTGGCTTGAATTGAAACTACTGTAGTTAAAACTGAAATATCTGTCGTAAATATATCTTATACACTGTTTTGTAGTCACCTTTACTCATTTTTCTTTTAAAAAAATATCGTTTTTACGCAGCGAAATAACGAAACATCGTAACAGCTTAGGCAAAATAACGACAATATTATGTCATGATTCACCGTCCCCACATATTTCTCCTCACTAATAAGCGTTGTTTCGGGGAGAAAAAGCGGTAACGGGTAACGATTGCTATTGTTATAACGCTGCGAAACAACATATCACATATCAGTTACCACGCTTAAATACATGGTGTTTTTTTTAATTTAGCTTACCTTTTGTACCACTGAGGAGTCGGAAATGTACTCAATGACTATATGGTGCGGTTTGTCATTCCGTGTCGACTTTCTAAACTTTTGGAATAAGTGTTCCCTTTATTCGAATTTCTAGTGATCATTCACCTTTACAAACGTTTGTGTGATGTTTGATAGATTTTCCATTATACGGTTGATTTCGGTTGATTAATTTAATCAAACAATATTGAAATAATTGTAAATGCATTACTCATCACCCAGACTTAAATAACAAGGCCAAAGAAGAGTCGCAGAAAGAGAATAACTGTGACATGCAATCTCATTAAATCATCATTGACTGATGCAAAGTCGGGATGTGCAATTAGGCCTGCAAATGCATTGAGAGCTAATCTATGACGTCATAAACCTCTAGGGGATTGATATTGTGAACCATAAATCCTGAAGCGATAAACCTTCCTAGACATAACAAGTGATGGAAGCATATCGCTACAGCAAGTCAACAGGTTTAATTTCTATATACCAATAAAACTTTGTTACTGTCGTTAATCTGCATCAACTTGTTATTTATGTGGAGGCAGACATTTAAATATGCACTTCACCGTACATCCGTCACCTACCACAACATAGCACCGATAATTGCACTGGTATTTTAATATGGAAATTAACGCAACTTGTTTGTGTAAAATTTAACCTCCGTCAACAAATCAATGACAAAACTAGGTGTCCCAGTAGAGAAATATTGAACCTCCATAAACAGAAACAAAACTAGGTGTCCCAGGATAGAAATATTGAACCTCCATAAACAGAAACAAAACTAGGTGTCCCAGTATAGAAATATTGAACCTCCATAAACAGAAACAAAACTAGGTGTCCCAGTATAGAAATATTGAACCTCCATAAACAGAAACAAAACTAGGTGTCCCAGTATAGAAATATTGAACCTCCATAAACAGAAACAAAACTAGGTGTCCCAGTATAGAAATATTGAACCTCCATAAACAGAAACAAAACTAGGTGTCCCAGTATAGAAATATTGAACCTCCATAAACAGAAACAAAACTAGGTGTCCCAGTATAGAAATATTGAACCTCCATAAACAGAAACAAAACTAGGTGTCCCAGTATAGAAATATTGAACCTCCATAAACAGAAACAAAACTAGGTGTCCCAGTATAGAAATATTGAACCTCCATAAACAGAAACAAAACTAGGTGTCCCAGTATAGAAATATTGAACCTCCATAAACAGAAACAAAACTAGGTGTCCCAGTATAGAAATATTGAACCTCCATAAACAGAAACAAAACTAGGTGTCCCAGTATAGAAATATTGAACCTCCATAAACAGAAACAAAACTAGGTGTCCCAGTATAGAAATATTGAACCTCCATAAACAGAAACAAAACTAGGTGTCCCAGTATAGAAATATTGAACCTCCATAAACAGAAACAAAACTAGGTGTCCCAGTATAGAAATATTGAACCTCCATAAACAGAAACAAAACTAGGTGTCCCAGTATAGAAATATTGAACCTCCATAAACAGAAACAAAACTAGGTGTCCCAGTATAGAAATATTGAACCTCCATAAACAGAAACAAAACTAGGTGTCCCAGTATAGAAATATTGAACCTCCATAAACAGAAACAAAACTAGGTGTCCCAGTATAGAAATATTGAACCTCCATAAACAGAAACAAAACTAGGTGTCCCAGTATAGAAATATTGAACCTCCATAAACAGAAACAAAACTAGGTGTCCCAGTATAGAAATATTGAACCTCCATAAACAGAAACAAAACTAGGTGTCCCAGTATAGAAATATTGAACCTCCATAAACAGAAACAAAACTAGGTGTCCCAGTATAGAAATATTGAACCTCCATAAACAGAAACAAAACTAGGTGTCCCAGTATAGAAATATTGAACCTCCATAAACAGAAACAAAACTAGGTGTCCCAGTATAGAAATATTGAACCTCCATAAACAGAAACAAAACTAGGTGTCCCAGTATAGAAATATTGAACCTCCATAAACAGAAACAAAACTAGGTGTCCCAGTATAGAAATATTGAACCTCCATAAACAGAAACAAAACTAGGTGTCCCAGTATAGAAATATTGAACCTCCATAAACAGAAACAAAACTAGGTGTCCCAGTATAGAAATATTGAACCTCCATAAACAGAAACAAAACTAGGTGTCCCAGTATAGAAATATTGAACCTCCATAAACAGAAACAAAACTAGGTGTCCCAGTATAGAAATATTGAACCTCCATAAACAGAAACAAAACTAGGTGTCCCAGTATAGAAATATTGAACCTCCATAAACAGAAACAAAACTAGGTGTCCCAGTATAGAAATATTGAACCTCCATAAACAGAAACAAAACTAGGTGTCCCAGTATAGAAATATTGAACCTCCATAAACAGAAACAAAACTAGGTGTCCCAGTATAGAAATATTGAACCTCCATAAACAGAAACAAAACTAGGTGTCCCAGTATAGAAATATTGAACCTCCATAAACAGAAACAAAACTAGGTGTCCCAGTATAGAAATATTGAACCTCCATAAACAGAAACAAAACTAGGTGTCCCAGTATAGAAATATTGAACCTCCATAAACAGAAACAAAACTAGGTGTCCCAGTATAGAAATATTGAACCTCCATAAACAGAAACAAAACTAGGTGTCCCAGTATAGAAATATTGAACCTCCATAAACAGAAACAAAACTAGGTGTCCCAGTATAGAAATATTGAACCTCCATAAACAGAAACAAAACTAGGTGTCCCAGTATAGAAATATTGAACCTCCATAAACAGAAACAAAACTAGGTGTCCCAGTATAGAAATATTGAACCTCCATAAACAGAAACAAAACTAGGTGTCCCAGTATAGAAATATTGAACCTCCATAAACAGAAACAAAACTAGGTGTCCCAGTATAGAAATATTGAACCTCCATAAACAGAAACAAAACTAGGTGTCCCAGTATAGAAATATTGAACCTCCATAAACAGAAACAAAACTAGGTGTCCCAGTATAGAAATATTGAACCTCCATAAACAGAAACAAAACTAGGTGTCCCAGTATAGAAATATTGAACCTCCCTAAACAGAAACAAAACTAGGTGTCCCAGTATAGAAATATTGAACCTCCATAAACAGAAACAAAACTAGGTGTCCCAGTATAGAAATATTGATCCTCCATAAACAGAAACAAAACTAGGTGACCCGAAGGGGTAACAATGAACAACTATAATAACAAAAACATAACTCGATGTTTAAAAGGGATACTATTAAACGTCTTATAAAATAGACAAAAGTATGTGTTCCGAGGTGTAAAGATATTTAAACCTCGGTAAAACGAAGACAAACTAGTTGGTCTGAAAGGATAAGCGTTTCCTGAACCACGTGCCACTCCCCCGTTAACATTGTTTGTGTCTAATCTAGAAAAGTTATCTATTACTGATAGTCAAACACTCCGGTAATTATAGCAACCGTTAAACTTCTTCCATATAGAGTGAATCCCTAAAAAAAAGATTAATTACCGAGATTTAGTAAAATATAATCAAACTCTAAATGGTTGTATAAATTAAAGTATATGTAACTGCTGTTATCGACAACGGAATTAATTTTCTCTACGAAAGACAGTAGGTTCGGCTAAATTAATGGTCAATATAAGGTCCGTTATGAAATGGTCATAAAAGTATCCATGATATAACTTTCTGGACAGTTTTTGTCCTTAGTCTGGTATGCACTGTAGTCCTACTAATACAAAAGATGACGTACAAGGACATGATGGAGACAGCAGAAAGAGTACGAATCACTTTGTTTACATAGAGCCAGCATGTGTTAGTGTATTTAAAAGACACAGAAGACGTACCATGACAGAAGTAACGTACGTGCATGTTTGGTGCGGCGTCTATGTGATGTCGTGTTTGTCTGTTGTGTTTTTGCAACTTTCATGTCGACGAAAACGTTGTTGCGCCATTACATCCTAATAAAAAAATCTAATGGAATATCATATCATATCTAGGGACATTCACTGGTGGCAGAATAATGACCAATGTGTCTACGGCGGAAAGAGGTGATGCAGAATTATTGCCATTCCATTTACATATGATTTACACTTACAGTCGCTCAATAACTGTCGGTATAATCACTTAATAGTGGAAGTGGGAAGTCTCCCTCAGTTAATGTGTAGCCAGCTATTGCTTCATTTCCTGTTCCAATCTAGCTACAACCTTAATTACACAGATCGTCAAACTTACGGAGCAGCGTAATCTAGGCATACTTCCAAGTTATACATAAAAAGGGGAATCTTAGAGGCACTGCGTATGTACATATAGCTGACAGGTATATCATTGAGAAAATACTGCCAAAGAAAATATTATACAACTTATAACTTATAATAATGGTTTAGCCTTTTTCTAAACAAGCTGTTTTTATATCGCAAAACCATTTCCCAGTACATGATGTTTTAAGCTCATCAGTACTACCAATTAGTGTTGATTGGCTTGTTAGTCTTTCTGTGTCAATTTTCATGCGTTCCCTGTGATGTGATACATGTAAATTTATGAGATGTATATTATCCATGTTACATTACGTATATGTGCAAATATTTTATTATCCCCAGCAAAGTAGAAAAACACATATTTTACATTAACGTTAAGTTTATAAGAATACATAAAATCATCAAAAAGAGAAAAACCCAATAAAATTATTCCCCATTCTCGGAGGCACATGTAAAAGACTTAAGCATAGAAAGTAATGATAAAATGCACCTGGAATTCGGAGTTTTGGGTACGAGTGTGCATGGAAACGTCCGACTCATTTCTAGTTAATTGATACTTAAACCACCCTCATGACAAATCAAACTTACATTCGATGTTTAGAAATTAATAACACATAGTTTCGCTTAGACATTAATATAATATCATTCCATTTAGGAATTTGCACACATTTCAAGACTGATCAAAATAATGTTTGAACAACCTACAGTAAGCAGTTTTAGTAATAGTGACACTTGATGACAAGATATTCTGATTTAAAAAAAAAAGTTTTATGTCTTTAAGATAAACAAAAAAATATGATTTAATTTGTTTTGAAGAAGGTAGTGAAATAATCAGACATTTCTTTTAGTATGCAAATAAGCATTGGCCATAAAGTCTGCTCCGAAGAAGACCTTTCCTGATGATGGCTTCAAAAGGTGAGTGTTAACCTCATCTTTGTACACTTTTCTCAGACATCAGCGCCTATTGAACTTGCCGTATATACCAATATCGATAAAGGATAACCGGATATGAAACATAACTTTTGTCCAGGTCAACGACGAATCCATCTTTTACCAAGGCTTCAAATTGTCACTTTGAGAGAATGCGAAACAGACGTGAAAAGAAATAGAAAAACAAATGGTAGTATTGTATGCAATATCCTAAATAATGTTCACCATGATGTAAATGTACAAGAAGTATCGGAGAGAGTCCATGACATACCAGGAAAAGGAAGAAAAGGAAAAATTTCAGAGACTACTCACCGAGTTATCCAAAACATCGCCATGGAGGGTTTTCGTCTTACATTAGGAAAATGAGGACTATGATTTTGAAGGAAACGAAAGCTTCTTTATCTCCAGCTACAACTCGACAAGGGACTTCGATAGTTTGGTATTAACAGTTCATTGTTATGCCGATGACACACAAATTTACATGGTCATCAAACCACAGGACAGTTGGATTACAGTCTCAGAAAGTCTGGAAGCTTGTCTGACAGATATCAGTATCTGGATGAACGCCAACATGCTTAAGCTTAATCAGGAAAAGACGGAACTAATCGTCTTTTCCCCAAAGTGTCAGCAAACAATGGCTCTCCAGCTCAAGGTCGGTGCCAGAACTATTGAGACTGTTCCAGCTGTTAAAAACCTAGGGGTATACTTTGATAGTTCACTGAACATGGAGAAACAAGTGAACGCTATTGCCAAATCCTGTTACTACCAGATCAGGAACATCGGCTGTATTCGGCAGTTTTTAACTGCAGATGCATGCAAGATTTTGGTGCATTCACTTGTTACCTCTCGGTTGGATTATGGTAACGCCCTGCTCTGTGGTATATCTGACAAACTAACTAGTCGTCTGCAGAGGGTTCAGAACACTGCAGCACGGCTAGTTACTCGTACTCGAAAGAGAGAGCACATCACACCTGCGCTTTATTCGTTGCACTGGTTACCTGTACGATACAGGTCGCAGTACAAAATTCTGGTATACACATACAAGGCACTGAATGGAACAGCTCCTCAGTACCTACAGGAGCTTGTTACCCTGTATCAGCCGTCACGATCACTGCGGTCGGAGTCAGAATCTTTGTTGTGTGTCCCAAAATCTCGTACTGTGACCTACGGAAACAGATGCTTTGGGAGGGTTTCGGCTACGTTGTGGAATAGCTTACCATCTGCTATTAGAAAGTCAAATACCCTGGCCAAGTTCAAGAGGGTCATCAAAACACACCTCTTCACGTCTGCATTTTAGAATCTTTGCAAAGACGTCATGTAAATACCACCCTTTTATTTGTTCAATTATGTGCACATTGCTTGCTTAAATGTATAAAAGTGAGTGTAAGCCTTTGATTTTTGTTTTCACAATTATAACTATTACTATTATCCATATGTTGTAAAGGGCTTTAGAGTAATTTTACAATTTTTATAAGGCGCTATATAAATGTTGTATATTATTATTGTTTATTACATACTTACTAATAAATACGTTTTTTATGTATATGTGATACGACGCAATTGCTCTTACCCATATCAGCCCTCGCCGTATCACACCCCAAAAGCCGTATCAGCCCCCGCCGTATCACACCCCAAAACCCGTATCAGCCCGCAAAACCCGCATCACACCCCTTTTGGAATTATTTTCGTTTTTCAATATTTCAAAAGAAAAATAGATTATAAGATAGTAGCTTTTATTAGTAAGTAGGTATTAAACAGAATAAAACATGCCTTTTTCAATATCACACCCAGTAACAACTCTCGACCATTATCAGCCCTCGGGCCTTCGGCCCTTGTGCTGATATTGCAGTCTCGGGTTGATACATATATAGAATGTACTGGGTGTGATATGGAAAAAAGGCATTTATTATTCTCTATTATTATTTACGTGTATGTACCAGCAAAGACATCTCTGCCGACGAAAGCACAGAAATGAAATTTCTTCAGTGTGCAAAGACACACTAACATTTGTTAGAAAGACTGGCAAAAGGTACACTTCGAAAGAAAGAGTGTTTAGGTCTCATAATGACACTTGTGTAGAGGGAATATATGAAAAGTTTCAGCAAATTTATTTGCAATTACCAGTGAATCATCATAATAAGAGTTGCATGTTGGGGAATATTTGGTTCAAATGGTGTTGGTGTCTTAAAACAGTTTGAATGCAACCTTGAGTCAGTCAGATACCAACCGAAATTGTGATTTATTTGAAGACGACTTCAGAATATTTGGTTTTCACCAATAGTGAATATGTTTTTTCACCAGAATCTTGCTCATTTCAATAACACCATCATTATGAAAAGTGGTGGTGTTTTTTTAGGAAAATAGAATAGTGGTTTTATCAAAGCCGGTAAACAGTCAAGTCTGACCCGATCGAAAACCTATGGGCTCATTTGAAAAGGACGATGGCAAGAAATATACCAACTATAAATGGATGAGCTTTGGAAGGCTTTACAAAGTCAATGGTACCCGATGGAGCAGTTCCTAAAAACACTCGTACATAGTAAGCCAAAGAGAGTGCCTTCAAATGTAAAGGAAGTATAACAAAATATTAGACTAGTAAAATATAACCTAAAACTATACGTAAAGTGAATAATCCATAAGTTGTTGGTTTATTTTACCAATATAAAAATTTAAATCAGTTTGTATCTTTTCAACGAGTAAGTAATGGACAAATATTATCACTTACTGTATGGTTAGTAACTACTTGCTTTCTTTTGCTTTTGACATTTATGGATTTATAAATTGGGGTTCTTAATTCGTTAAATATGGATAGTGGGCTCATTTACTTTGTTTTTATTAGATAATTCACTCTGGCATGGTTCACATGAATTTCTAGTTCAAAACAAATTATCTGTTGTGGCAAATAGACGTACATTTTTAATGTTATAAAAGGATTGTGTATCCAACTTCGTTTTGCTGTGTATCTAGTTATGTTTCAGAACCTTTTTGATGTGGATTTTCATTCAGTTTATATTCAAATTTTGGACCATTCTTGAGTGCTAAATGAACGAAATAGTGAAAAGGTGTAGTACAATTGTTTTTTTGTGACTTTCTGCAACGACTTTCTATTTTTGAAAGAAAAAAAAATGAAAATAGTTGCTTCCTCATTTGGTATTTTTACTAATAATTGAGTGTCCTAGATAGAAACGGAACGGTCAATTCACCCGGTTAATGATGTTTATGGATTTTCGTGATGTTTTCCACTTTATTTAAATGTCACCTTAGTTCTTGCTGTTGTGCAACTTTTAAGGTTGTGTACAAAATGAGACTGTATTCTCGATAAACCGTTTCGTAGCTTTGTGTTATAACTAGGTTTGAAAGCAGGATATAATCAATAATACATACAACAATAATGAAAAACCTTTAACACTGTTCTTTAACGATTATGTCCGCTGCTTCATTGATGGACATGACTCAGAGGATAGTGTATTATACATTGTAACAGTTTCCGCCTTGTGAAGCTTACGTCTGGATTTGTTATACTTTTTCCCGAAAGACACATCATTAAACATGTGATGATAAGTCTTGCGATCGATACCTTTTTTTAATTTCTTATTCGTAACGAGCATTGTCCGTTTGCAAACTTTCGATTTTCAGCCATTTAGAATGATTGCAGCGAAAGCTTCGCATCACAACGCTAGGCAAATTTTAGATTATTTATGATGCCATTAAAGATGTCCTTCGCATCACTGTTTTTATAAATGAATTTTATTTAACACCAAGCAAAGTGTTCAGTTGAAACGAATGATAAAAGAAATCTTATTTGAATGTAATATTTTTTATTTGTTGCAGCGAAATAAGAATGTGATCTATCAAGAATGTACGTACGCTCTTGGACGCTGTGATAATTGCACCTCCATTTTTTTAAATTTGAATATAAGTGGAGTGGTAGAATGAAGGACTTGTAATCAATTACTCCTTACATCTCGGACCTGTCCTACTGTGCGGAACAAAGACTCTACCTGTAATTATCAGTACCGGGTGTGTCTGTACACGACGACTTCAATTTACCGAGCAATCAAAGGGACTTCATGGTGAGAGCATTGCTGACATACATCCGTTTGCTTTGATACTGAAAACAAGAGCAGTGACAACCAGGGGCTCTAAGTTGCTGCGTCGCTCCTTGATGAAGGGTAATTAATTGTTAAGAGAAGATCGGAAATTATTGTTGCCAATGTATACGATATTGGAGCGACAACAGTAAATCTATGTAAAGGCAATCAATAGACAGATAACTGCCTTCACTTAAAGCGAGGAGACCTCCAGTAAGGGTTGTACTTAATCTATCAAATATAGCTATCAGGTACCCTTATGGCACAGCGGAAATGGATCAGGATTTTTCATTAATCTGCTGACCCTCTATGTCCTGATGCTGAGGGGTACACCAAGGTTTCCATCGCCACTTATAACTTATATTCCTACTTGTTTACTAAATAGAGTACAACATATTCAATAACTGTAATGTCTTTGTGGTCGTAATGTTATATCGGGGTCGTAGTCCGAGTCTAACGATTGCCCGTACATATTATCCGTCACCTTCTAATGTAGTACACCAGGGGTTATGTGTCCCGTGGGACTACATCCAATGGCGAAATCGCTGTGCAGACCATTGCCTCACAAAGTACCAATAACCGCGGGCTTTATCCTCCATTCATCGTTAAACGATATATATTTGCATATGTATGTATATGCATATAAATGCAATCTGGCTGAACATTGTAACGGTTATTTATTTGTTTGCCAGTCTGATGGTTACCGGAGCTTTACTCGAGATTCAAATTACACTGACAAAAGGTTAATGATAGAGCAACGAGGAAACACTTAATATGTGTGCCATACGTCGTGTATGCACAACACAAATTTGATACTACCTTTAATTGTTCACTCTTAACTATTATAATTTTCTATTTCCTAACAAATTGTATTCAATATCAAACAGATAGTACGTGTACATCAGGCTTTTGATTTATCTTATTTTTAATTTCAATTAGGTACTGGTAACAGTAATAATGGACTTCAAACAGAGTTTTAACGATGACAACTTTGGTCCTAAATAGTTCTACTTTGCTTCGCTGACGTCAATCGTATTCAAAATTGTGCTGATTGGTTCAAATCAAACTCGGAATACAAAACAATTGTACAACGCACGTTAAAATGTATATCGTAAACTAGACAATAATAACGACAAACGGGATTACAAATAGAGCTCAAAACGTAAGGAATGTAACATGAAATCAAAGCTTAAGAACACTCAAACAAAAACGTGGCTATGATAGGAGGCGTCTCGGTACCACATACGGAACATAAGGTGTTAAATACGCTTAACATAAAACGTGGTTTTGGCAGCAAGGTGTCATGTTACACGTAAGACACCATAACGATATTTGAGTTCATTAGCACAAAAACGGTGTCTTTGACAGGAACTCACCTCGGTACCACATAAGGCGCACTAAAGATGTATGAGTACCCTAAATTAAAAACGGTGTCTTTGACAGGACGGGACCTCGGTACCACATAAGGAAAACTCAAGTTATTTGAGTACCCTAAATAAAAAAAAGGTGTCTGTTTCAGGAAGGCACATCAGTAACACATAAGGAACACCAAAGATATATGAGTACCCTAAGTCAAAAAAAGGTGTATTTGACAGGAAGGGACCGCGGTACCACATAAGGCACACCAAAGATATATGAGTACCCTAAATAAAAAAAGGTGTCTTTGACAGGACGGGACCGCGGTACCACATAAGGAAAATTCAAGATATTTGAGTACCCTAAATCAAAAAAAGGTGTCTGTTTCAGGAAGGCACATCAGTAACACATAAGGAACACCAAAGATATATGAGTACCCTAAATAAAAAGGTGTCTTTGACAGGAAGGGACCGCGGTACCACATAAGGAAAACTCAAGATATTTGAGTACCCTAAATCAAAAAAAGGTGTCTGTTTCAGGAAGGCACATCAGTAACACATAAGGAACACCAAAGATATATGAGTACCCTAAATAAAAAGGTGTCTTTGACAGGAAGGGACCGCGGTACCACATAAGGAACATTACCATGATGATCCTCTTTTAATGCAAGAAGTACATCTTTTGTTGATAACCAATGAAACATGGTGATCACCGCTTCCATCAATCTATTGGGGTTAGAGAAAGTGACCGTTTCTTACCTAGACGATTTGTACAGGTAACTTGCTAATTATATGTTCAGGTTCAATATTTTTGAAGTAACACATGGCTAAATATTAGTTTTTTTTTATGTAAACGACATGTATCAAACTGATACAAAAAACTGCTTTGCTTGTAATACTTGTTCGAAAATAGCTACATCATGACATTTTAGAAAAAATATATTGGTTTTTAGATTTAAAAAAAAAACGACATCAGATTCCTTACACTGTTGATTTTCGCCTCCTCTGACTGTTATATTTTAAGCCGAAAAAAAACCATTATTGGGTATCGGAAAAAATATGGCATTTAAAACTGAATAGGTTCTACCTTTTCACTAAGAACAAATATTATTCTTCAAATATCTTCAGACAAGGGGGGATTAATGTGCACACTCTGTTTGCGTACATACCTGGAATATCCCTATCCCTACTTAGGGCTGATCCTAACTAGGGTTTCTAAAAATAAATGTGGTCTGAAGGAAGATGTTATATAACGTCAAACATTCTGGGCCCGTATTAAAGAGTTATCATGCAGAAGCAAAGTTTCTGTGGTCAGACTAGCTTTCATGCTAAACGATCAAAATGCCAAATGTTAACATTGAAAACAGCTTTTGGCTGTTATTATTCTCATTGTTTTCCCATTGTTGACAAAATAAGATATTACTAACAGGAACAAAACATTAGGATTGAGTACAAAATCTATGCTTGAGCATGAGAACGGATTCATGAATACGGGACCTAATCGTTTAACTATTACAAATGACAGAGAAAATCTAAACACGTCATGTAACACCACTTCTTCTTTAAAAAAAATGAGCAAAATAGATACTTTCTTAATCTAAAATATAACTGTTGGAGAAGCAGTCGATGTCTTTCTTAAATATTTTGTTGAGGGTTTCTTCTTTTTGAAACTAATTATCATTTGTAAATTCACTTAGAGCCATTCAACTTTATTTTAAAGGAGAGTAAAAAGCTTATGAAAAAACATCCGAGTGCACTTTTAGGTAATCAGATTTTGTAGCATTTTACATCCATCTTGATTTTATCACTAAAACAACAGCGGCATACTTTGGATAAGCCAAAGATAAGTAAACTGCCAGAAGTCATGTATTTTATTTAGAGCTTAGAAACAATAATCGACTTGGCATACAAATCGTATCCTAGTGTATTGTAAAACTCATACAAAAACACACATTTGTACATTACAAGGAAGGAAAACTACACTTTTAATTTCATGTCCCTCTAAAAAAAAAATGCTGATGGATGAAGATGGTGTAATTATGAACTAGTCTGATTAGACAACTGTAGAGCATTCCCTTTGACTGTTGTGAAGTGGGAACAAAAAACATCTTCAATCAATTATTATATTGATATATTAATAAAACTGAAGACGAGAACACCATTATTAATTCGGGCTTCACTGTCCATGCCAACCTCTAAAAATGTCTAAATGATCTTGCTAAAATATTTGGCCAGCGACTGAGTTTTGTACACAATTGTAAATCGGCATCACAATGGACATTGTCATGTACGGTAAGTTAACACCTATATTGTCCCAATAATGTGATCTTCACATTTTGCCTATGCTATATCATTAGATAATATTTCTTCTGTTCCAAAGAAGCTTTCAACACAGTCTTAAGTCCATAACATAGCCATAGGCTTTGAATACTGTTAGATGAAGTACACAGACTTGTCAGCCAATATTTTGTTGTCGAGCACCTGTCCGATCCAGAACTCTTGCCCGTAATCAGTTAATCACTTCACCTGTTTTGGAGTGTTATTCCCGTCTACGTGTAATTATATCTTATACAAATAAGAACCTCACATCGATATAACGTCCAATCACAGTAGTAATACATCAATAATACTACGACCAGAGGTGATCTGACGGTGAGCGACTCTGACTCCATTGTTTGATAGAGTTCCGGTAAGCGTCCCCACTATTTCCCGCCAATAAGGAGGATCACTTTCCCTCACTGACGACCTCTAAATCACGAGCGTGTGCTGGAGCAGTGTTACTGGAAGCACGCGAGCTGTGATGGAATCAGCGGAACGTGTGTCCGGCCTTGGTTATAGTTCCAGGGAAACATCGCCATAATTGATCGTGATCCTTGAAGGACATTGTTGTTTTGACATCGTTGGATTAAACTGTACGTAATATGCACAGTAATCTTGATAATTGTCGGGAACTTTTCATAGTTTAAGGAGTACTTTGTTTTGGATTTAGTGCTTCAACATATTTATCGCTACCAGCATAAAACACAAATAAGGTATGTAATTTATCCGTTAGCATAACATATTCGTGATAATCAATGACCTGAGTTTTTTTTATTAATTGTTAGAAAAATCATGTAAAAAGACGGAATAAGTGAATTTACAGAAAACTCATATTTGGACAATGGTTTTACACATAAAGGGATGCAATTATAATTCGTATCATCTGTAAGGTACCCGGTGGGATCTTCGTCTAACAACTATAAAGACACTACCCTAGCGCAAGAGTGGGAGTCTCCGCAGGACTACTCCACCTTCTACTTCAAGTGGGCGATTTTCTTCACGCGTTTCAAAAGCCTTTTTGGTTCTGAAACCTAGGATAACGTAGAGGAAGTGGCGTTGAAGAAGACCTCACTAATGGTAAGTAAAAATTGCATACTGACCTATTTTATATACGGTATCAACAAAACATTCTCAATCAGTCTGTATTGTTGTTCATTGCCAAGATGTTCAAAGTAATAAAGGGGAATGAAAATACGTATTGGCATAAATACATTGATCGACACATTCTATCACTTAAAAGATTGATAATCGAAAACCGCAAACGACGACTTAATGACGTGTAAAGGTAACGAAAGTTATGAAAATAGGCACATGCAACCGCTTTTCGTACAAATTTAGGTAAGTATTAACATATATTGGAGTTATTATTAGCGTACTGCAGGTGCTGTTATCGTCCGTAGGAATGAGTTAGTCAGGTACTTATAGCTCTCACTAATACTGAAGTCCGGTTAACGCTGACCCGTGCGTGTGTGTATGCCAGAAGTTTCTGTATTTAGCACTAGTTATGAGGTGTTCACCGTTTACTTTATATTAAATGTTAAGATATAACAGATCATTTAATTAATAAAATATCCATAGATCCAAACTGATAGATAAAATAGCATTATGTAGTTCCTGTGTTTTAACTGATACTGGGTAACTTATATTTATCTACTCCACAGGTGCGTGGACCATTATCTACGTTTATCAATACGCTCGTGTGAATAACAAAATACATGTTGTACCGTTATATTGCAATTCCTCATACGTTTACCATCTACATACACGTTATTAGTATTACTTCGTGTTAATGAAGAACGCGTCAGCCCAAAGACATGTCTAGCACGGTTTTTATCTTTAACACGCGGATACCTTCCTGGTTTGATACGAACAGCATGACAGTTATTTTACTTCTGGTTTTTGTGTAGGTTCAAGAAGTCTTTCCGTTTGGTTTGTTGTTTCCTAAATTACTTTTGCAGTCCTTCCGTCTGTTTTGGTATCACCTCGATTACTTTTGCTGTTGTCTTTCCGTCTGTTTTTGGTATCTCCCCGTTCTACTATTCTTGACCGTCCTCCTGCTCTTGAATTTCCGTCTGATGTGTTGTTTCCTCGATAATGCTGTTGTCTTTCCGTCTGTTTTGGTATCACCTCGTTTTACTATTGTTGTCTTTCCTTCTGTTTTGGTATCACCTCATTTTACTATTGTTGTCATTCCTTCTGTTTTGGTATCACCTCGTTTTACTATTGTTGTCATTCCTTCTGTTTTGGTATCACCTCGTTTTACTATCGTTGTCTTTCCGTCTGTTTTGGTATCACCTCGTTTTACTGTTGTTGTCTTTCCGTATGTTTTGGTATCACCTCGTTTTTCTATTGTTGTCATTCCTTCTGTTTTGGTATCACCTCGTTTTACTATTGTTGTCATTCCTTCTGTTTTGGTATCACCTCGTTTTACTATTGTTGTCTTTCCGTCTGTTTTGGTATTACCTCGTTTTACTATTGTTGTCTTTCCGTCTGTTTTGGTATCACCACGTTTTACTGTTGTTGTCTTTCCGTATGTTTTGGTATCACCTCGTTTTATTATTGTTGTCATTCCTTCTGCTTTGGTATCACCTCGTTTTACTATCGTTGTCTTTCCGTCTGTTTTGGTATCACCTCGTTTTACTATTGTTGTCTTTCCGTCTGTTTTGGTATCACTTCGTTTTACTATTGTTGTCTTTCGTATGTTTTGGTATTACCTCGTTTTACTATTGTTGTCATTCCTTCTGTTTTGGTATCACCTCGTTTTATTATTGTTGTCATTCCTTCTGCTTTGGTATCACCTCGTTTTACTATTGTTGTCCCTCCTTCTGTTTTTGTATCACTTCGTTTTACTATTGTTGTCTTTCCTTCTCTTTTGGTATCACCTCGTTTTACTACTGTTGTCATTCCTTCTGTTGTGGTATCACCTCGTTTTACTATTGTTGTTTTTTCCGTCTATTTGGTTTCATCTCGTTTTACTATTGTTGTCTTTCCTTCTGTTTTGGTATCACCTCGTTTTACTGTTGTTGTCTTTCCGTCTGTTTTGGTATCATCTCGTTTTACTATTGTTATCTTTTTTTCTGTTTTAGTATCACCTCGTTTTACTATTGTTGTCTTTCCTTCTGTTTTGGTATCACCTCGTTTTACTAGTGTTGTCTTTCCTTCTGTTTTGGTATCATCTCGTTTTACAATTGTTGTCTTTCCTTCTGTTTTAGTATCACCCCGTTTTACTATTGTTGTCTTTCCTTCTGTTTTAGTATCACCTTGTTTTACTATTGTTGTCTTTCCTTCTGTTTTAGTATCACCTCGTTTTAATATTGTTGTTTTTCCTTCTGATTTGGTACTACCTCGTTTTACTATTGTTGTCTTTCCTTCTGTTTTGGTATCATCTCGTTTTACAATTGTTGTCTTTCCTTTTGTTTTAGTATCACCTCGTTTTACTGTTGTTGTCTTTCCGTCTGTTTTAGTATCACCTCGTTTTACTATTGTTGTCTTTCCTTCTGTTTTTGTATCACCTCGTTTTACTATTGTTGTTTTTCCTTCTGTTTTGGTATCACCTCGTTTTACTGTTGTTGTCTTTCCTCCTTTTTTTGGTATCACCTCGTTTTACTATTGTTGCCTTTCCTCCTGTTTTGGTATCACCTCGTTTTACTGTTGTTGTCTCCCCTTCTGTTTTGGTGTCTCCTTGATTCATGTTGTCGTCATTCCTTCTGTTTGAGTCTCCTTAATCACGTTTTTCTTATTTCTGTTCCTACTGTTGTTTTTCCGTCTGTTTGTTTGTGTATTTCCTGTTGCTGGGTTTATCCTTGATTACTGTTGATGTCTTCCCTCGTGTTTCGCTGTCCATGTTGTTGTATTTCCATCTGATTTGATATCTCCTAAATACATTATACTGTAACTGTTGCTGACTTATCGTAAATGACTTTGATTTTGAGTAGTTCAGATTTTGTCCCTATGTGTCGAAGTATTGTTATTTTTTGTTTTACTTCCGATATATTTTATCATACTAGTATGTTTATTTATTTAGAACACGTACAACTTTGAAACGACGAAATAATCAGTGTGTAATACGACTTTGTATTTGTACCAAATTGTAATCCAGTTATGCTGGAGTTTGCTCTTCATTTTTAACTTAAATGAATAATGACATTTACAGATTGAATTACGTTGCATTGCGTTCATGATATCATCAATGCTAATAGTATCTGAAATATAACGGTCGCATTAAACAAAGAGGGCAACTATGTCTAAACGAATCATCTTACTCCAGTGACACACCAAATCCACAAACAGTGTAATCAGGGTGTTCTCTATAGGAATGGTGGTGTAACCCTTAGTCAAGCATCGTGTGTCAATGTGGGGTTCTACTGAATGACCACCCACTGGTTATTGCTTTTTCCTTCATAACCACTATGCGCTCGGATGGTGCTGTGATTAGTGCACTCACCTTTCACCAAGGCGGACGGGGAAAGGTATTGGGTCACCTATCCGACCACGCGGGTTTAAGTCCCCTGCACGCTAGCTTCCAGGTCAACAAGAGTTACTAATATAAGTTGATAGAACTTGTTTCACGATTGCTGTAAAATGAATAAAGTTTAATTTGATTCAACCACTGTGTGAAGCACATTTAAGGTGCTGTTCAATGTTGGTAACTTCTAAAAAGCTTTTTCATTCGCTCATATACAGATGATTATGACGTCACGTATGTAACAGTACTTTCCGGTGACATAGCATTGCAAGGGGACGTCAGGTTTCACGGCAATTTACTTCACAGTATAAAATTGCTATAATAAGTGATGGAAAAAAGATTTCATTGGCATACATATGACCGTTATGGTAAAACCCACTCGTTATGATTGGTTATTAGGTGTACTACAGTAAACCGTTATTTAGAATAGATAAAGTCAAACACTTGAACGAGGTAGAAACATAATAACCAACAATGACTAATTCCAGTTAGAGAGATACTATAATGATCAATAATTACTAATTCGAGTTAGAGAGATACTATAATGATCAATAGTAACTAATTCGAGTTAGGAAGATACTTAAATGATCAATAAAAACAAATTCGAATTAGGAAGATACTTTAATGATCAACAATTACTTATTCGAGTTAGGAAGATACTATAATGATCGATAATAACTAATTCGAGTTAGAGAGATACTATAATGATCAATAATTACTAATTTGAGTTAGGGAGATACTATAATGACCAACAATTACTAATTCGAGTTAGAAAGATACTAT
>NW_018407700.1:81716-125228 GCF_002113885.1 Mizuhopecten yessoensis | reverse complement strand
TACTAATTCGAGTTAGGGAGATACTATAATGACCAACAACTACTAATTCGAGTTAGGGAGATACTATGATGCCAAACAATTACTAATTCGAGTTAGGGAGATACTATAATAGCTAACAACCACTGAATAGGAAGCCTCCTGAACGTGATTCTTTATTGATTTGGACGCTCTACAATTAAAATACATATAGCCTGTAACAGTTTTCGTTGTATTTTGATAAAAAAAAACACATTTGCGGTGATTTTTGCTAGAATTGGTGTACGATAAGTGCTGGCTGATATCCACACTAAAATCGTTAGAACATAAACGACAACGGGGTCAACATCACTCAAAAACAACTCAGTTCGAAACTCAAAATTGATACGAAAAGACAACTCTAAGGAACTGAAAATGACATCAAATAAACGGAAAACATCCTAAACCCAGAGTGACACCTGTATATAACCCGGTAGAGTGGGTGTTGCCTGTACACATGTTCAACCAGAGTTGTGTTTTACTGTCAAATCTAAGGAAGACATATCCGTGACAAACGATTCATGACAAAGTGAAACCTCTATATAAACAATACAGCCACCGAAAGTATAACATTAAAAATCAGGTCATGATGAAGACTACTTCTATCGACCCGATGATTCTATTTTGTCTCTGGTGTGCGTGTGTGTAAGATTGAGTGTATGTTTTAGTATATAAATGTTATACTATGTGAAGTATGTTGATTTAGGCAGAGCATTGGTGTGATAGATTATCTATGATGATGATGATGATGATGATGATGATGTTTGTAACTATGCACAGATGATGATGATGATGATGATGATGATGATGATATGATGATGATGATGATGATGATGATGATGATGATGATGATGATGATGATGATGATGATGTTTGACATTATACATAGAGGAGGAGGATGAAAAAGATGTTCATCATGTATAGATTACGATAATGATCACCGTCACGGTGATTATGATGATGATGTTGATGTTCGTCATTGTATAGATTTGATTATGATGCCGGTAAAAGTGTATAGGTGATATTATGATGATGATGATGATGATGTGCCATCGCTTATATTTGACGATGATGATGATGATGATGATGTTGCTGCTGCTGCTGCTGATGACGATGATGATGATGATTGTACAATATGTTTATGTTACTCTTGAGAGAGAAATGGTAACAATCGTTAAGTATTAGTCATGACATTTATTTTAAACCTTGGTAGTGAGGGGAAAATCATTATATAAAGCTGAACAAGGGGATGTTTTAAAATGTGCTTCATATGTCTGGGCCATCTTTTCTTTCCATGACAAAACATCAGCTGTAAATGTGAATATGAAGTTAACGGGTCTGACAAGTAAATAAGCCCCCTTCTTCTATCGCCTTTGTACGGGGTCTGACAAGTAAATTAACCCCCCTCTTCTATCGCCTTTGTACGGGGTCTGACAAGTAAATTAACCCCTTTCTTCTATCGCCTTTGTACGGGGTCTGACAAGTTAATTAACCCCCCTCTTCTATCGCCTTTGTACGGGGTCTGACAAGTAAATTAACCCCCTTCTTCTATCGCCTTTGTACGGGGTCTGACAAGTAAATTAACCCCCTTCTTCTATCGCCTTTGTACGGGGTCTGACAAGTAAATTAACCCCCTTCTTCTATCGCCTTTGTACGGGGTCTGACAAGTAAATTAACCCCCTTCTTCTATCGCCTTTGTACGGGGTCTGACAAGTAAATTAACCCCCTTCTTCTATCGCCTTTGTACGGGGTCTGACAAGTAAATTAACCCCCTTCTTCTATCGCCTTTGTACGGGGTCTGACAAGTAAATTAACCCCCTTCTTCTATCGCCTTTGTACGGGGTCTGACAAGTAAATTAACCCCCTTCTTCTATCGCCTTTGTACGGGGTCTGACAAGTAAATTAACCCCCTTCTTCTATCGCCTTTGTACGGGGTCTGACAAGTAAATTAACCCCCTTCTTCTATCGCCTTTGTACGGGGTCTGACAAGTAAATTAACCCCCTTCTTCTATCGCCTTTGTACGGGGTCTGACAAGTAAATTAACCCCCTTCTTCTATCGCCTTTGTACGGGGTCTGACAAGTAAATTAACCCCCTTCTTCTATCGCCTTTGTACGGGGTCTGACAAGTAAATTAACCCCCTTCTTCTATCGCCTTTGTACGGGGTCTGACAAGTAAATTAACCCCCTTCTTCTATCGCCTTTGTACGGGGTCTGACAAGTAAATTAACCCCCTTCTTCTATCGCCTTTGTACGGGGTCTGACAAGTAAATTAACCCCCTTCTTCTATCGCCTTTGTACGGGGTCTGACAAGTAAATTAACCCCCTTCTTCTATCGCCTTTGTACGGGGTCTGACAAGTAAATTAACCCCCTTCTTCTATCGCCTTTGTACGGGGTCTGACAAGTAAATTAACCCCCTTCTTCTATCGCCTTTGTACGGGGTCTGACAAGTAAATTAACCCCCTTCTTCTATCGCCTTTGTACGGGGTCTGACAAGTAAATTAACCCCCTTCTTCTATCGCCTTTGTACGGGGTCTGACAAGTAAATTAACCCCCTTCTTCTATCGCCTTTGTACGGGGTCTGACAAGTAAATTAACCCCCTTCTTCTATCGCCTTTGTACGGGGTCTGACAAGTAAATTAACCCCCTTCTTCTATCGCCTTTGTACGGGGTCTGACAAGTAAATTAACCCCCTTCTTCTATCGCCTTTGTACGGGGTCTGACAAGTAAATTAACCCCCTTCTTCTATCGCCTTTGTACGGGGTCTGACAAGTAAATTAACCCCCTTCTTCTATCGCCTTTGTACGGGGTCTGACAAGTAAATTAACCCCCTTCTTCTATCGCCTTTGTACGGGGTCTGACAAGTAAATTAACCCCCTTCTTCTATCGCCTTTGTACGGGGTCTGACAAGTAAATTAACCCCCTTCTTCTATCGCCTTTGTACGGGGTCTGACAAGTAAATTAACCCCCTTCTTCTATCGCCTTTGTACGGGGTCTGACAAGTAAATTAACCCCCTTCTTCTATCGCCTTTGTACGGGGTCTGACAAGTAAATTAACCCCCTTCTTCTATCGCCTTTGTACGGGGTCTGACAAGTAAATTAACCCCCTTCTTCTATCGCCTTTGTACGGGGTCTGACAAGTAAATTAACCCCCTTCTTCTATCGCCTTTGTACGGGGTCTGACAAGTAAATTAACCCCCTTCTTCTATCGCCTTTGTACGGGGTCTGACAAGTAAATTAACCCCCTTCTTCTATCGCCTTTGTACGGGGTCTGACAAGTAAATTAACCCCCCTTCTTCTATCGCCTTTGTACGGGGTCTGACAAGTAAATTAACCCCCCTCTTCTATCACCTTTGTATATAGGAAGTTATATAGGTATAGCTGCGAGAATTGATGCAGATCTAAACTAATCTTACGCCAGGGGCAACACAAATGTAGATACACAAACAATATCATCGTCCGTGTATCATTTCGTGTTAGCAGTGTGATGTTTAACAAAATACTCTCATATTCAATGATAACAAAATAACTGTATCTGCATTTGCCAGGTTTAGGTAAAACGTTTACGTTGTTTATAAAAAAAAAACCACTCATAAAAAAATGAGATTTAAGCTAATCCCGATCCTCTGGGTTGGAGGAGATATCGGAAGCCTTAAATATGCATAGAGTGTCTCATTAAGTTATTTAAATCGTATTCAACACGGACATTAACCTTTACAAAAGCACTACACCTAATCGACACCCTCGTCATCCTTGAGCCAGGTCTAATGATGTTATGCCATCCGAGGACAATATGTTTACTTGTGACCTGGACTGGTAATTCCCGTACAACATCAGGCAGGGTCTGTATAGTGGTATAACACCGATTTATACATCAGTATGGACGATCGTATTCCAGATACAATATGTAGCTAACCAACTATAGAACAAATTTACCTTGTGGAGACCTTGAAAACAATTAGAGGGATGCGTTGTGTAGTTAATTCCATATGTTATACGTAGTGATCGTAAAACTCCAGTTTATAGAGGATGATGCAGGCTATGGCCAACATTTTAGTGTGGAAATCATGATCTCAATGGGAAACATATCATTTCTTTGTGTGATATTAGTGACTACTGTCTGGTTCTTGCTTTCGAGAATTGATCGTTCTATGATTTAATCTAGATGTACATGACGGGTGTCATCGAAGAATCATAATGCGGTTACCCTTCTGGAACACCTGGCTATAAAGTCGCTGTACTATATAAAAAGTCCCTGTACTATATAAAAAGTCGCTGTACTATATAAAAAGTCCCTGTAAATCTTCTTTGTTATTATATCCTTTAGTTTCATTGATTTTTAGTTCGAATCACGTTTTCTTCGTTGGAAATATTTCCTTTTTTCATATTTCGCTTTAATTTTATCGAATTTGAGTTCGAATAATAATTTTTTGACACTCAAAAATTCTCTTTATTCTTTAATTTCAATGAAATAGCACATACACGCTGTTTCTTGATTACTTTTAGTGAATATGGTGAACATTGCATAATTGTTCTTGTATAGGTTCATAACGTCAGGTTTGGCTTGCTTTTATTTTGTTAAACGTCCTATTAACAGCTAATTAGGTCATTTAAGGACGTGCCTCCATATGTGTTGTGTATACATGCATGTGAATATGTGTGCCGGAGACAGGGTATGTTGGTGTACTTGCCTCCTTGTGATAGCGTGGATCTGATGCCGACTTTATGGTGCTATCTCACTGAAATACCATGCCGAAAGCACCCATCACAGCATTCCGCCAGGTCACATTATACTGACAACGAGTAAACCAGTTGTTGCCATTTCCCTTAATGCTGAACGTTAAGCAGGAAATAACATCTACCTTTTTTAAGGACTTTGGAATACAAGGCGCTAGGAAACATAATGTCAGAATATGTTGTATACAACTTGTTATTTCACGTCAAAATATGATCTAAGCAGCTTGTTATTAAGCTTCTTTATAATAAAACATGAAGGTAAACCCTATATCTTAAACATTAAGTACATTTGATTAAACCCTTAGTCGTTCGTTCAGATATACCGTTTTGGTTTGAGTTTGATGGAAGTTACCGTTTGTATCAATACTACATGTATGTCGGCACGTGAAATTGGTCGAGCGATAGACAACAATCTAAAGGTAAGACTAAAAGCATGAGACCATCATCAGGAAGACCAAGTATTTCTGTATAACTGTGCTTGTGTATCCAAACCAATTCAAACAATTGGTTGGCCGTCGGCTGCCATGTGTTGATGTCTTTTTATAAATAGCTATGTCGTATTTTGACTGGAAATTCTAAATTGGAATACAGAAAGGCATTTGCAGAAATTATGAAATAGAATTAATTGTAATACAGTCACAAATAAAAGCGATCAAATAAAACCGACAAGAAAAACTAAAAGTGGATTGAATTCAGTTGCATCATGGTAATTTTGAGGGAAAAGGTGTTCTGTTGAGGCATGTTTCATGACGATATGGGGTTATATAGAACTATAAATAGTTATATAAGGTTATTTGTTTATTACTTGCTACAACATTGTTGTAAAATAAATTTTATTAAAAAGGGGTTTCGAATATTAGGAATATTTTATGAATTGCACATTCTTTTCATGTGAATTTAAAGGTAAGTCGGACGGAAAGTCTATTCATTATTAAGATAGGATGGGGAAACTACACTCTGAATCATTTTATCGTATCTGTCAGCTAGTTATCAACCACGCTGCTTGTCACTGAAAGTGATTTATGTGCTAAGAGGAAGACTGGGGGTGGGAATAGAAATGATGCGGAGTGATTATAGATAAGAAAACGTTGATTATTTATTGTAATTAAAGTTTTTCCTGTAAATTGCAATCAGTTTTCTAGGTGTAAGAACTATAATGATGAGAAGGGAAACTCAGAGAAATTACTTATGTCAAAATTAAGTGTTCCATCTGCCAATGAAATGAACTAAATTTGGATTCCTCTGTAAGTACTTGGGAATAATTGGAAATAATCAGACCTATGAGCATCGTTCAGGATAAATTAGTCCAATATTGTAAATAATGCTACATCATTACTTTGCTGTTTGGGTAGTTAGAACCACCCAGAGAGAGTGGCTGTGAATTGGTCAGAGTGGGAACAGCTACTGTATTGGAATGTTCCCGGTTAAACGATTAATTTGTTCCATCTTTGAGTTTAAATTTCCAGATGTAGTTGGTAAAACTGCTTGTTAGCGGCACGGGGGAACCCCATAATGATTTCTCACCGGATAAAGTTTAATAATCATAATGATCATCGTTATTGAGTGGTTTATTGAATGAAAATTACATTCAAGCATTTCAAAGCTGCGTTGTATTAGTAAATTTTATCTCAATGGTATTGCTCAGTTGCCTAATATGCTTTTAATAAGTCACAACTTCAAAATAATACATTTATACCTCCTAACTATTGTATTGTGGCGGCCAGCAGTCTATAACATATCCAGCTCACCGACTGCGTTTGGCCACTTCGGCGTCACGTTACTGTTTTGACGTCAACGTTCACATTGAGCGCAACTTTAAGTGAACAGATATTCAGGTCTTTTGGGGAAAGTACATACTAATATATATAAGAAAACATATCCAGTTGTTTATAATGTTTTGATTTGCCTGTAAATGTATTTTGAATGTTACGTTATAATCCTTATATCTGTACATTGGCCTATCGTTATATCATTGCGCCTACCCTAGCTCGTTATATCATCGCGCCTACCCTAGCTCGTTATATCATCGCGCCTACCCTAGTTCGTTATATCATCGCGCCTACCATAGTTCGTTATATCATCACGCCAACCCTAGCTCGTTATATCATCGCGCCTACCTAGCTCGTTATATCATCGCGCCTACCCTAGTTCGAATTAATCTCAGCAACGTTACAGTATAGTATATCTAAAGGTCATCACGTGGCTTTTCCCAGATCCTTTCCCGTATCAACTGTGACATCTGAATCAACCCGAGGGCAGAACGAAGACTGTTATGGATCGAGGGTTGAAATAGGGATATGATCATATCATGACCATTTTATTGTATACTACACCTTATACATATTTAAGTATCAACATCAATATTTTAGTTATAACACAAATCCAGTTTAATTGATGCGCATTTTCTTTTAAATTATTTGAACCGGAAGTAAATTAGATATGGTGCATGGAGGAGGAAATGCCACTTGCCGGACAGATGTGACGCCTACCGGCGGATGTGGCTAATATGTAGTGTTATAATACCATTATATACTCAGGCTGCTATGCAGTATAAATATACCACCATATACTCAGGCTGTTATGCAGTGTTATTAATAGAATCTCCCCCTACCTTGAGGGTGTGACAGAGAAATCTCCAACCCGAGGGGTGATGTTTTTTGTTGTCTAACCCGAGGCTCTCCCATCATATTATTTCAGTCACAACTCCATCGACAGTAGTCTGCCATGTTTGTAAACAAAAACACATGTGGGTTATGCATATCGTCATTCACTTTTGATGACGTCACAATTACCGATGACGCATTTTAATGACGTCACAATTGAACACGTGCTAATCGGCACGAGGCTATCTCCCCCTAGGTGGTGACAGGCTGATCATTCCCGGCTAAAACGGGAGACACACATGTGAAGGGTGGGAGAAAATACCATCATATATGTGGGGGTTTTGGTAACATATGTGATATCACCTATTGTGACAACACAATGGTCAAAATCATGACGCCAAATTTAACGACAATAGTAAAACAGATGGTGTGTCATCATATTTTTATATTATTGGAACTTGTTTGCGCTCCAATATTTGCATTGCGTAAAAATAAACTGCCCGTCCATACCGCAATAACGAGGAACGAATATGTGGTACGAAGGGGATAAACAACTGAAGTGTTATTGATGTGAAATGTGGTGCAGAGTTATAATGATTCCATGATATCTACATGTTATCGTTATCTTTCGATGTTAATACGTATATAAACGTATACATCATTTTAGTGTACAGGTACATCTTATTTGTTGTTATGGTAATGTTCATCATAACACGGTTCATGTTTATGTATAACGGCAATGCAAGGAACATGGAACAGCGTGATTAACAATAAAACATCTACACATATAGATACATATCAGGACGGAATAGCAGGTCGATACTTTATACAAACATTGCCTGGTTAGTCATTGTAACTTATTGTAAATATACGTTATCAACCTTAAAATCAGCATATAACACCATCTTTTAAAACCCAGATACAGACATATCACTCTACGCCTTTCAATGCATTAATGTCGTGATTCTTTGCCGTAATATAATCTAAAGTTTAGATCCTGCTGTTGTTGTTTTGTTTGTACATAAAAAGCCTATCCTTTCCTTCAACGTGCTTGTATATCAATATATATCGAAAACCCATTGTAGATCGTTTTGTCTGTGATAACCATATACTTTGGAGGAGGGAAACAACACGTATTTCTCTCATAGTCGATTTACCTCTGCACACAGAAAATGTGATCGGCTGGAAAATGTTTATTCAACTAGGATAAATAAAGATGGAAAATAAGACTTGGAGGGACGTCAAGTCATGTCGGTCTACAGCTGGGGTCGTTTTGGTAATCGGTTTGGTGTAAACGAGAACATGACAACCATTGTGAAGTATTTATGGCCAAATGAACGTACAAATGTTAGCATTATACCAACACGTCGGCATGTAGATGTTTCCACCAAACTGATATGGATTCAACAGAGGATATAACACCCATACCACGACAGCTGTTCTGAATTGTTCTGTGTTCACAAATCCATTATAAGAAATTAACATAAATGTCAGTCTTGCAAATGTCTACAATGTTACAGTTATAAGGAAATAATTTGATTACATCTCGCCTTTTGATGCCATTTTGCATTCGTTCTCCGTTTCATCTGACATTTAAATATTGTTTTTTCTTTCCCCAGTGATAACAATATGATAAAACAGTTATCGGAGCAAACCAACAAATCTTGTTCCTACTTAATTGTTCTACTCATTAGCTTCTTATTCTGTCGCTTTTATTTCAATTTTCAAAATAGTTTATACAAAGTAATGATTTCGCAAAACATTATATTTCTGGAGAGAAATGTTGACGCATGCTCAGACCACTATGTCAATTAATGAGTTTAACTTTTGCCTCCCTTGTTTATTGACACATTTGAGTGCAGAAGGCGTCTATTGGGATATAGAAGTTATTTTGTTAAAAAAACACAACGACTGCAGCATTTTCCTCGACTATACAAATATAACAGTGTATGTTGTTATGTCTTAGATTTAAACCTTGTTGAGCGCGCGTCTATAAAATCTCCAAGACAGGCATTTCTTGCTTCTGTCAGACGGGTGGGAGAAACGCCAACTCTGGTAACACATTCGTTCATTTACACCACGCCAGTAATGAGTACCACTGTCCCATAGGGGATGCCTGTTACGTAATGACGAACATCAGCACGTACATCGCACGTCAAATGTCGATGTAAAGGGAATATTCTGATTATTCCAAAATGCATAGCACAGACCTTCAATTATCAGTCTTAAGGAATATTCAAATCTTTTTTTTACTTTCCAAAATCCGTGTGTATTTTGCATCTGATCGGGGAAGGTCGTAATACTACTGGTATTTGAGATGTCTCGGTAACGTTTCCTTTAAGAGTTCAAGTCTAGGTGTCAAGTAAATAGTATGCAGGGAACGAATGAACCACTACTGCATGCACGCTTGGCCTGGGATTACGTATCATGTTTGTATAGATTCAGACACAGTGCACGACACTACAAACATGATTTACATATAGCCGATGTACAATGTAAGTCAATCGTAATTTTGACAAGCTTTGGACATTACATATTACTTAGAACTAAGAAATCATTCATTTGAGTTTCTGCAAAACCTCTAATGATTTCAATTCGTTCGTGACTAACAGTCATTTGCATTGCTTAAGAATATTCCTTGGCACCAATGCAGCCACTATCTTACATAATGTCCTCGTAAACTCTCATTTCTGCTACTTGGTAAGATTTGGCGAGTGAAACTACATGTAAATATGATTTCAAGTCACATTATTTATATGAGAGTTGAGGTGGTATCTGTATCACATTTAACATAATATAAAACGGGTTGAGGTAGAATGTGTATCACACGTAACACAATATATAACGGTTAGAGGTAGAATGTATATCACACATAACATAATACATAAAACGGGTTGATGTAGAATGTATATCATACATTACACAATATATAACGGTTAGATGTAGAATGTGTATCACACATAACACAATATATAAAACGGGTTGAGGTAGAATGTGTATCACACATAACACAATATATAAAACGGGTCGAAGTAGAATGTATATCATACATAACACAATATATAACGGTTAGAGGTAGAATGTGTATCACACATAACAGAATATATCACGGGTTCAGGTACAATGTGTATCACACATAACACAATATATAGCGGGTTGAGGTAGAATGTGTATCACACATAACACAATACATAAAACGGGTTGAGGTAGAATGTGTATCACCCATAACACAATATATAACGAGTTGAGGTAGAATGTGTATCACACATAACACAATATATAACGGGTTGAGGTAGAATGTGTATCACACATAACACAATATATAAAGAGTTGAGGTAGAATGTATATCACACATTACACAATATATAACGGTTAGAGGTAGAATGTGTATCACACATAACACAATATATAACGGGTTGAGGTAGAATGTATATCACACATAACACAATATATAACGGTTAGAGGTAGAATGTGTATCACACATAACAGAATATATCACGGGTTCAGGTACAATGTGTATCACACATAACACAATATATAGCGGGTTGAGGTAGAATGTGTATCACACATAACACAATACATAAAACGGGTTGAGGTAGAATGTGTATCACACATAACACAATATATAACGGTTGAGGTAGATCATGTACGAAGGTTCAGGTGGAACTGGTACCGGTACGTAACCTAACAGTAAAGTTAACAATATCACTTAAAAGTCAAAGTGTATGATTGAGAAAAGAAGAATTAATGAATGACATATGTCAAAGTGTATGATTGAGAAAAGAAGAATTAATGAATGACATATGATGGACAACCGGATTAAATAGCAATAGCAAATTATCTTATTAATGATACACGATGAAAGAATTTCTTAGCTCCTGAAGTTTGCCGTAATTTTGATAGCCACGATTATCTCTTTTGATTGGTGACATGCTTCATACTATACACACTTTACTTTTGATTGGTGACATGCTTCATACTATACACACTTTACTTCTAATTAGTTTGATGTTAGCCAGTACTCCTGGAATTATTTGAAATTCATATATTTAATGGATTTTACAAACACACAATTCCTCTTCAACAGTAGTTTAGATCAATTTTATGATTTCAACTGTTCTGCCTCTAGCTTAAGTGAACGACGAGTTTAGAAGGACGAACAGATATATGGCGCAGTGAAACTCATTTTGTGGCTTACTGTATCAATTACACATTTTTAGGCGCAATCAAGTGTGTGTCTTACGATCATCTTAAAACATTTTTATATAAAAAAAAAATGGTTAGCTAATTTCGATTCCCATTGGCACAACCACCAGTTTCATGATACTTCTCTGTCAGTGTGTGGAGGCTTACAGTTGTTTAACAATTCTCCCCCTTTATTTCATTTATTATCAACTTTATTTATTGTACAACAGTTATGAAACAATTTATTTGAACTCATATTGATTTACTCGATTCAACGGACGATGCATGTTCCTTTGAGACTAAAAACATCTGAAATGTTTAGCAACCGCCGACTGTCTCTGTATCACTTTTTGTCGTGACGTTAAGGCATTAGAACTAGTACTGACATAATTTCAGGCAACTAATAATTCCTGTATCTAGATAACGAAAATGTCATAGAAACACATTTGTCCCTGTGGATATATGGATTATTCTTAATCAATTTTGTCTTGATATACACTGTAATCCTACCACTCGTCAACTCTTGGTTTAAAACTTGACATCGAATTTCTTGAGAGGCACTAAGTGTTGCTTTGCTTGTTGAAAAAAAACCACACATATATTTGAGGGGGCTAAATACATATCAGTTAAATTTCAAATTTATTTCTGTAGTACATGTGCGACTTGAGTACATAGGTTTCAAGTTAAGAACTACATTGTAACGTCAATGTTAATTTGTTTGACGGAACGCTTGCTAATGACTCTGATCGAGGACGTCAGGCACCTGCTGTTGTCTCCTGTAATGATCCGAATTTGTCCTGGTATATTTATGCTATGGTAGATTTTTTATATTCTGTTTGATACCCACCAAGTTATTATTTAGATAACTAGCAAATCCCTTGGTAAGCTATTTGTCGTGTGTTGATTTCCATAGATAGACGCATTCTTATATTCTCTGTTGTTCTATCAAAAAGCAATACAGTTAGATGGAAATAAGCAATTTGTGACGTTGGTGAAGGAATAACTACCATGATTGAGCGTTTGTTCTCCCCGCGGACTGGCCGGACGCTGACCACTAGCTGTGACAAATTAGCTCGTGATTGACCAGCCTGGGCAGCGTGATGATCCAGTGACAACCCTCGTTAGGACCGCGGAGAGTGGCATCTAGAGACATTCCGGGAACCGATCCGTGAGACGAATTCTGACCACTCTCGACCCACGGAGGTGTGATTGCGTCAGCGATAAGGAAAACACAGAGGCTGCGTTTGCCCTTTTTCTAACAGTTCGACGTTTGTATATGTTGGTATGACGGCTAACATATCACAGGGAACGGGCATCATTAATCAATTAGTGATGGCAGTATTATCACTCACAGAATGATAGCCGACAAAAAAAGTCAAAGATGTTGTTACATATATATATATATTTTATAGTTAGATTTTCTGTAATCCATCCACTTATTCAGATTAGGATGCTTTTTTAAATATGAATTTCTTAATGTTTAAACTAATTCCATCATGGTTTGAGATATATGCATGTGTAGCTCCGAAAATCAAACTTAACTTAAGAGCGTTCTAAACTATAACCTTGTGTTATATTTAGTCATAATTACCTCGATTATAATTAAGCGAGGATAATATTGTGGATATAGTGATGATGTTATATCATATCAGACTTGTTAATGGGGATGTCATTAAAGGCATTCAATTGATGCATGCATATGTAATAAAACCATTTATCTAATAAATGTGTACATAATCATAGGAGCCCTGTACCAGTTTACCGATAACGGATTTGTACTCTGTCGCCTCACACGTCTAACCCGCACATCAATAGAACAAAAACACACGATTTTCCATTAATTAGTTCAGAGAAATAATCTATAAGCAAAAGTTAAGTCTATGTAACTATTGGCACGTTTCTGTATACAAGGTACATTCCTTAATATGGGCAATCAAACATTCAATACTAAAATAAAATTTGGTGGAGTTTTATAATAACATGCAATACGTTATACCGCAAATAAAAAGTGTACAAAAACCGGAAATAGCAAGTGCGCTTTTATCGTAAATAAGAAGTACGTTAATACCGGAAGTAAGGAGTATATGAATACCTGGAATTACAAGGTAAGAGTGCGTTAATACCAGAAGTAAGGAGTATACGAAGACCTGAATTTACAAGGCAAGAGTGCGTTAATACCGGAAGTAAGGAGTATATGAACACCTGGAATTACAAGATAAGACTGCGTTAATACCGGAAGTAAGGAGTATATGAACACCTGGAATTACAAGGTTAGACTGCTTTAATACCGGAAGTAAGGAGTATATGAACACCTGGAATTACAAGGTTAGACTGCTTTAATACCGGAAGTAAGGAGTATATGAACACCTGGAATTACAAGGTAAGAGTGCGTAAATAACGGAAGTAAGAAGTATATGAACACCTGGAATTACAAGGTAAGACTGTGTTAATACCGGAAGTAAGGAGTATATGAACACCTGGAATTACAAGGTACGAGTGCGTAAATACCGGAAGTAAGCAAATTAAGGAGTTCCTAAATACTGGAAATAATGAAAGTGCGAAAAAAACCTTCAGTATGCAATATGTATGCATAACTGCTTTACATGAAACGTCCTCATTAAATTAGTTTTGCTCACCGCCCAAAATGTTAATGTCATCTACGTCAGTTATTCTAAATTTAACACTTGTTTCAGAAATCGTTAGGTTGTGGAGTAAACAGTCTGTGTTTCCATAAATCTTTTAACGGTTGGCGATTGAAGGGTGACTTCCTGTACAATATATGTCGGTGTTTAGGCACATGATTTCAACACATTTTTCTATCAACACTTCCTACAAGGATGAGTCTGTACGTGTTCGGAGGGAGGGTGCTCTATAATACTTAATGGTTAAATAGGAGACGATTAATGTGAGATTCCATGTAGAATCGAATTCTCTTCTGTGGGCTCCGCTAGGATAACACTGAAAAGGCTTACATCAAACACATACGCCCACGTAAATTTGTAATCTTTTTTCACCTTAATTGCCTCTTTTGGTACGCCCCTAAGAATTTGGTTTGGTTTGACTCAAAATAACCATGCACAGTATCAATAGAACATTCTCAATAAATCAACAATCATTTACAAGATGACAGTAACGAATCGTATCCTCTATCAAATGTGCTACCGCTGTGTAGGAAACATTATGCACGATTACCCGAAAATAATAATCAGCGCACTATACATGACCGTTAACTTTCCTTTACTTAGTAGTAACATTTCGTCTTACACTAATTATGGAATGTAGTCATGACGCAGTTGATTCGCTACTCAAAGCCATGCTCTTTAGTATCTGGAATAGATTTTCTTCTTTCTGCTTAAATGCGTCCCGTTGACCAACTTAGCAAAGGTCTGCCACAAGTGCGGTTTCAATATTTGCAGTTTACGTTAAGAAATGCTACATTTGTCACTATGACCTGATTATCACTTTTTTTTTTTTTTATTTCAGTGGCTACAATTAATAAACCTTTCGTTAGTGAATAACTTAATTTCCTGTGGGTTTTTTTTATCGGATATATCATGATGGAAGCCATACGAGGGACAGAAAATGCTTACTTTTCTTAACACAACATTTGCTTTGTTTAGGTAGGATATTCCGTTTGTTTTCACGTCAATTCAGTTGTACTTGTCGTTCTAAATTCCTATGTAATGTGCGTTATATGGGATTCTGTTCATGCAAAGAATGTAGCCGATGCTATTTCAAATTCTAGAGATTAGGTTATGTGGATCAAAGTGTAGAAAATGTTCATTGATAAATCTATTCTTCATTTCAAATTTGCTAATTTTATTGCTTCATCTCAATTTTGACTCAACAATATCAATGTATAATTGTATTTTTAATTGTAATAAATATTAAGATAAAAACGTGGACTCAGGTGTTGAAGCACGAACTTCTAGGTGTAATTTAAAAATAATTTGAGGATTCAAATACTTTTACGAAAATACTTCACTGGTCTGAGATTTGGCGTGTTTTCAGATTTATTTTCCATTTTTTAAAATTCTAAATGCTAGGTTTCTCCAGAAATATATTTGCGCTATCCTTTTGATACAGAATACTGATGACCTGGGGTGATGTCTTGTTTACTCCTTTGTATACTAACTCAAACGAACAAGTTTAATTTTGTCTTCCCAGCAAGTCAGTGAAAACAATGCAAAACATTACATGCTGATGTTTTGTTAAGTCAGGCCAAAGAAATTACCACCATGTCTTTTTAGCTGATGTTTTACTTCCTGAACGGAAGCTTCCTGCCGGTATCTTTATTATCTCACTGTGAATAGGGATCGAGAATCATATGTAACGGCCAGATCCCTGGGGTCTGGGATTAATTAGGTTTCTAGTCACTTCAATTTCCTATCCGAGTTGCAAATCATTATCTATTTCAAATAACATTGTTTCGGGAACGCTGTGTGGAACACATGGACCATGCCAAGCCAGTGCAGTAAGTGTATATACCTACTAATTTGGGTTACAAGTCAGCAACGTTATTATCTATTGGTATCCCCCAAGCAAATCCGGTGATACAATTATGCAACAGGTGCATGTATTGTATTGAATAAAACATTGTTTAAACCAAAACAATGAAATAAAAAGGCAAATGAGAGACAAGATGAATTAAACTAAACTAGATTATGAAAAACAACACAAAGAGAATGTACTTAGTTATTTATCATGATGCGATATCTGAAACAAAAACAGATTCCTTGGTATATATTATAAACCTATAATATAAGCTCAGGAATCATGGGGTAAATTAATTTTGAAATTATTCGGTTATTGATTTTGGTATCCGGTTTGCGATCTCCCTACCTAGTAACTGGTTAACCGGCTAACCTTAATTGATTGTTTTGGCTTAACGTCCTTATTCCAGTTATAACTGAGCCTAGGACAGCAACTTGCTACCCGTTGACAACTCAAGTTTATGCATAATGAAACTTGGTATAGGGTCATGCGACTGGTTTGCCCGTTGTCAGTATAATGTGACCGGGTGAGGTGTCCTGCTGGGTGTATGTTTCAGTGAGGTAGCACTATAAAGTTGGCATCAGTTCCGTGCTATCACAAGGAGACAAGCACAAACATATCGCAGCCTCCCAAAACACACACGCATTCATCTTGCACACAGAGGAGGCCGTCCTTAAATGAACAATACTAACCCAAACTAAACCAAACCAAGCCATGCTACCGTGTTTTAGTACCGACAATTCTGTGTGATGCTCCACTGCAATGACTCTATCACCAGTGGACCATGCATTTATATGATCTTAGCTGTTTCAAGAGCGCAAAGCCATGAACGACCAAACAAAATTGTATATACAATAGTTAATCAAAAATTAAAAGTGTACATTTTGAAAAGAAATTATCGTCATCGTCCTGCAAATTAATCATATGCACATAGAAAGGATAAACCTACAAAGATGAGAAATATATTAAGTGATTAAACTAATGGTATATAACATAGAAGCCCTGATACACTCTGAATAACCTCCCCATGACAAGGCTCTCTCTGTTTTCTGTTATGTAACATGGTAGCATACATACCTAGCGTTTTATTTATTTTTCTTCCTTTTTAAAGCATTAATTAAATTGTTGTTGATGGATATATGATATAAATATCAAATTGGACACATGCCGTGCTGTTCTACCAAACTTTGGCCTGGTCGTTTAATAAAGGTGAAGGGCTCTGTGACATTCACGTGCCCAATGCAGCGTAAAGAGACACAGACCTTTGTGTAGGGTCGTGTGCATAGACTGACAGGTCGTGTGCAGACGACACCTTGACAACTTAACAAGGTCGACCACTGAGAGGCTACAGAAGATTAATTTCCTGTGCTGATTGAATTCGGATGTACCAGACTGGCTCTACTTATTGACCATTATTGCAAGAGTGAAACATTTATTTCGATGGAATTGTCCCCTTATTTTCTTAAAGTCTACTCAGGAGCAATGCTATGTCTACGATTTCCTATAACTTTAAATATAACGCGATATTATTTTTTTGTACTGATGTATTATGGGTAGATATCTAGAAAGTTACAGTCCTTTCTTTTCATTTTCCGCTTACGCTTTAAAGATTTCATATTATCTAAATTGTGTCTTATTTTTCTGATTTTAATACCGTTGTTTAATATATAATTTACATATATGCTATCAAATTATCCATAAAAAAATGCATAATGGGGGTTACCTATACCGAAATAAGTGATGTAAGGATAAGATTTTGCATGATAAAAATAATGATAATTGAATAAAATCTTGCACTAAATGAAATTGAAGTGAGGATATTTTCCCCAATATATTGTTTTTCATTTCTTATGATAATAAAATGAAATGCTTTGAGAAATAGTTTTTAACAATTCGACAGACATTGTAAAAACGTTAATGAGTGCAGCAGCTTTGTTTTCTACGTCTGGCTACGGGTTGGTATTCTCATAATGTTCACTTGGCATGCTAGAGAATATTAATGATGACTTCAAAGTTTTATTTGATATCAATAAAAAAAGGCTTTGTGTTTACCTCAGTGTCTTTGATTTCTTTGTCGTGTATTTTTACAGTATACTTCTCAAGATAAGAAAGAGACATGCTTTGAAATATATTTTATAATCAAAACACCATGTTCAATATTGAACTAAAATAAGAGGAATGAAAACACTTTTGTTTTCTTTCTTGAAAAATTAATTTGTGACGCCACGTAAAATATAGTTGATTTTTAATGAGTCTTTCACAATTAAAGATCAAACAATTTGTGTTAACTAAGATCCTTATGCTCAATTTTATCAAAAGAGAACGCGATATTACAGCAGGTGCTCCATCATGTATGTGCCAATAACATCTACCATCAACCAACACGGAGCTTGGTACAGTGTACTCCTCGATTTACATGATAAGCGTAATTAATGCGCCATATATAAAATCCGTGCCTTGTAAATTAGATCGGCAAAATTAAAGTAAAAAAGACAAAGTTAAAGCATATTTCCAGAATGTTATACCGATGTACGTTGGTTTAACAGCTATGTTCAATTTCGGTTTTCTTGTTTTGTTTTCGTTCAAGCTGACGACCCCCTACGCGACAGGTCTTACTGTGTATAATGTGTTTATAATGTGCGTACATTTACACTTGTCTTTGACTTGTGTAACGTGGAAGAAAAGCAATACATGTTCTTCGTGTGGTAAAGGGGATGTAAATAAATCATAATTTAGTGGTTGATAGTGGTAAACACTGCTAATGACTTACGCATACTTCATAAATCAAACAGAGATGACATCCCTGATTCTGGTTATATACTATATTCTATGCAGACTAAACAAGATAATTGCATATACCTTACAATAACAACGAAACACTAATGAGCTAATTGTCTCCCCATCCGTTTTTGTAATCATGTAGCTTTTTGTAATCAACGATGTCTTTGCAGTATGCCAGAAAAAAAACACGAGCTACGAATGTGGGAGACTTTAAGGATATGTAACAAACGCGCATACACGTCACTACAAACCTTTGTCTGCATGGTACACTAGGGATGCGAGACACATCTTAAGGGTAACGTCTACATGTATGTAGGATATCACCTATTGCAGACGAAAATAACACCCAGTCATATCATATCGTATCGCTGAAAAGTTTTATTCTAACTTAGATACATTCCCCAACGTTATGATATTGCCAAACAAAGTTTTACTGTATCCAAAATAGCATTTTGAACTATCAATGACACTCGTTCTCATTTGTAATTAAACTATGAAATATATCTTAATACAATAGCGCCAACACTTAAATACCAACTAAAACGCTAAGTCGTTACAAAGGACGACCGTTACTGGGAAGTCACAGATAAAATATCATGAACCCCCTTGAAGTAATAACCGAAAAACGTAATCTGTATTGTCGTCCTGTTCAATTCTTTGTTGTGATAGACCTTAATTCTGGTCTTTAATCTGGGAAGCAGTAAACACAAATCTAATCTCAGTATGTTTGTGTAAAAAGGTAAAACGGTATCGTTCTTCGAGCCTTACACTGTTTGCTTTTCCGTGGCCCAGTATTGCTTCCTTCAGTTAAACCAGTAAAAGAAGACACCCCAAATACGAGAGATAATGCGATGTTTATCTTGATCTGTTGGTGATGATATATGTACCAGTTCATTAGTAACATAACTCTTTGTTGTGATAGCCTATAGCATATCTGAGGTAGTTATTGGCCCTACCTAAACATTCTGTGATAGAGAGTGTTTCCACTACAGGTCCCATTATTGGTTCAAGATAGCGTGTCTGCTCCAGCTTCAAGTATCTGGTCAATGTTTCTAACGGAGAACTACAGTGAATCGAAGGAAGGTTAAACTGGTATTGCGCAAGTAAGCGTTATTTTAAGGTGAATGCAACGTTGATTAAACTCAATGTAAATATATTTAAAAACAAGACCTTTAGTAAATGGTCTAAAATGACAAAGATAAACAAGAAAAAAAAACTAACAAAAAAAACCCAAATAAAACTATAAGGCCATTTTGTCAAACAATGAAAATTTAAGTCTGAAATGGTCCAATTATCTTTTCTTTTCTTTTTCGATTAATTACACCTATAAACATACCAAGAGACGCCTACAGAAACTGCTGTCCATGAATTGCGACTTCTTAGTATTAACCTTCCATAAGACGTTTTCTATATATATTTAAAATATGGTTCACGATGCTAAAACATATGTCACATCACATCAAGATTTGCAGTTTGAGGATTTTGGTTTTGACAGAAATCTGTTCTAAGCTTCATTTAATCGTTTACATTTTGGAACCTGTATGACATAAAATGTGTAATGTTTGTGATGCCCAAATAAGATAAGAAGATAAGCCCTCCATGAATGATAAGATAGCAGGCCACGTCGTGTCAACTTTCTATTATAAAACATATTATAGGAATGAATGATGAGTCAGGTACACGTTCACACATAATTGGAACCTCCTGATCAATTCTGGCGCATCAATGTGGGTCTTTGTTCATTACATGGTGACATTAATCACATGTATGAGTGTAAGGCTAGCCAATTTGACTTTCAGAATGGACCATCACTGCTGCATTATTCCTGATCAGGTATAACGGAATAAAAGTGGGTCATATCAAGGAATTTTCCTGTCACTTTTCGACGCATCAATATCGTCGTGTTTTCATTACTGTAGAAATTCTGATTATCTGGACAAGTCTGTTACGCCCAAGCCTGATTGCTTCACCAGCCTATCTGGTCAAGCGATACTGACCAAATACTTCTCCGCCAACATTGTACCCATTACAAGAGATCAGGTCTGATGTCCTCCCCACTTGTCAGAGCCGTGACTTTTGGGTGACGTCAGTGACACATTCCGGAAATCTTTTAGAATTATCACTTCGAGGCCGACAGACGACATCACAATCGGTCCGTCTGCTGACATGGTCTGTATTTCTGGAAACCCGTCAACTTCACGTGATTTTAAAGAAACTTTTATAATACAGAGTGTGAAAGATTTATTTTGTTATTTAGCAGTTTGGACCTGTTATAAATACTCATGTAGCAATTCATACAGAACATGATTTGTGTTTTCACTGATTGCGTGAAGTTTAATTTTACCATTCTTAGTTGCCCAGTTGACAAATTCCGAAGATTTGTCCTTCGTGAGATGGAGGCGACCCTTATCTGGCAGACAACATTCACCGCCTGACCTAAGTCTACTCAAGTAATGTTGATAAACCAAGCCATGTACATCATTCGGTCTTTCCTGGATTAATCTGTTAAATAGATAAACTTCACGGCCTTGTGATTTACAAAATGACAAAGAACTTTGCTCCCTTTAAAACATTTCTCATTGTCCTTTTTGACAGACAGTGGTGCCAGTTATCCAGAAAGGCATCTGCCAATTGTAGATACATACCGATATTTACGACAGTAAAAAGCTAACTGTCGCCTGTTCATCTCTAAATACCACGCAGTTATTAGTCTCACAGATACGCCCATTGTAGCGGATGCAAACACTTAAACTTTTGCCCTCTTTCTAGAAAGGATCTTGCACATCTTCTCATTACTCATAAATCATAGTCTAGACAGCACTGCTCCGCATTAGCAAAATACAAATATTTACTTTTGTCAAACTGTTATATTAATCTATAGGATTTACTTAGCGTATCTACAGTTAATATGATAAACCGGGGTGTTTTTTCGCGAAACTCAATTTACAATAGATAATGATCTCTCGGCATATCATGTGCATGTGTTAGATCTGATTGACACTGCAGACCACTAGGTTGTCCCTCCACCAGCTATCGACGTGATGATAATTGATAGAGACATGATTATATAACAACAGATTCGGGATGAAGCTCTGAATCACGATTTTCTCAATGTTCAGTATGATAGCGTGTCTACAGACTAATGCCTCGAAATGTCCACAGATACTGGTACCTATATTCTTATCTGTTTTCATGGGAGGCAAAGCATGTTACTTTACCGAAGAGGTGAAATATTTGTTAAACTTGCCTCAAAACCTAAACGTTTTCGTAATCGAAAAAATGTACTTCAAACATCACAGCAAACAAAATAAATCAAAATAATATGACTCGTTAGTTTAAATTACTGTTTGCATGTTGGTTTATTGTTTAAATACAGTACCGACTACCTCTTCCTGAATATGTCTCGTGTTGATGTGCTGGAGGACAAGTCCCCTGGTGAAGTACAGAGTAGACAATCAAATTCATCACACCAACACAATTTAACAGAGCAGACAATCTGTTTCCTGTCCATCCCCTTTTCGAACAAATACCTTAACGTGTTCGGGTGTTTTTTTCACCAAATGTGCAGCTGCAGCTGTGACGTCACATACTCCATCTGCATATTGAAGATGTCTGGTTTTAATTAATGTGTTTGTCTATGCTATTTCAAATGTTTAGTGAAGCGGTAGTTCCTTTCTCTTTTGACAGCAAAATGGTTATCTTAAGGCTGTTCAACTGTTTCAATGGAACCTGGAAGTCGTCTTTTTATTTGTTTACTCGTAAACATCATTCTTTTCCTATCAAATATTTATGTTAAGCGCCAAATCTGCCATAAAGACCAAACAGACGTTTCGTCATAAGTGAAAGTAAATAAGATAATGCTACTCTCATACCCAAGACTGAAGTAGACAGCGATTGTAAAGGGTGTGCCATGCAATTCTTTCAACAGAGTAATATTGCTATTAAAATATTGTAGAACGTTGTAAAGAGTAAGTAATTTCAGTGACAGTTTTCGGTAATTTCTCTGCTGTAACAAGGTTTGTTTGTCAAAAATAACACATTTACTGTTATGAACGGGTGCCTTGTGGTTTCTTTTCCACTACCACGGGTTTTTTCTTTGAGAAAGTGAGATCTTTATTGAGGCAGAACACGCCGATCCGTCGGGATCACCTGGTACTGTACTCTTTTTGTTTCTTCTGTTAATTTTTTTCTTTTGCTTAATTTCATCGATTTGGGTTAGAACTACGTTTCTGTAGATTTTGTTTACGCTTGGGTATTCTCTTGCTTTCACCTATTTGTATGATATTATGGTGAAATCAGTAAATTAACAAATGAACGGAATAGAAGGAAACCTACATTAAACCTGAGGGAAAAAAATTGTCGTTTTCTGAAACAGTTTTCCTTTTTTGATATCGACCTTTCCTGTGCACAGTCCGCCTCCGTATTTACATATATACATAAATTCCGATTCTTGAACGATGACTATTATGTTCCTGTAATACAATTCTAGTTATATCTCTGTCGACCCGAACGGAACCGTTCCCCCGAGGTTCATGCAGTAATGAACCTATATGTAGTATATCGTATCAGATCATTACATTCACGTTGGCCTACTTTCAGTACTGTCTTTCATATACTGGTCGAGTGGTCATTTCATTTCTCTTGACCCCCATTTCCCGTACCTAGTAATTACGTGTTGAAATATTTGTTCTCTCTGAAGGGGACAAACAAATACATAACTCGTGTCTCATTGTGACTAAATACACCTCTATTACCTACTCCGCCTATAGCTAATACACCTTGTATGGTACATAAAGAATAAAATGTTTCTCCCCTGCTAAATCTATCGACTGCTATATGCTCTATATGTTGCTAGCTTCGTGCGATCGGTCGAACTTTTGTGATTATGGAATGCGTCATGTTTGAGTCTCAGAAGCAGTGACAGAGCGCAGGTATTTCGTGTTAGCGATGTAACAAAAGTGTAATCTAGATATACAGCAGACAGTATAGAAGGTCACTTCTTGTATTGTGATTCTGTATATCCAGAAAGTCAGTTGTTCAGATTCAGGTTATCTCTGATAATTGGAAGGTACAGCCATATGTTAAAAGCAAATGTCTGCTGTGAGACAGCACGGAAGGAAAATAAACCAGAACACCTACATGACGTAAGTTGTATGGTATCATAAGTATAAGTATATACATTTGTATTGGTAATCGTGTTGTACATTTAAAGTAACAATAATGTTAGTTATTGTGCTGTACATAATTTTCTTAAATCATTATGTTCGTTATCGTGACGAACATCATTTTATTACAATATCAGGTAAGTTGTCCTATGAGTGTCTTTATCATATTGAATTTATTTACATGCGGATTGGTCGAGTGGTTAACACTCCGGCCCTCCCCGCAGGCGACCGGGGTTCGATCCCCGAAGTCGTCGTACGCATGGAATATTCAGAGAACGTGTTTTTCTCCTGCCCAAACAACTCCAACAACCCAGGTGGAGTATAAAATGGTCTGGGTGGATGTTTCGGTAGCTGTGCTGTGGCATTCAAGTGAGGTGGCACTATAAATGATACCGTTGAAAGTACGGTCCCACTACAAACAGAGCACACTACATCTCCAGCACACAGGCCGACATACACAATTGGGAGATAATGGAGATATTAGCTAGGTTGTACAGGATTAGTAGTTAGCGCCTAAAAAGGCAGCTCCTGCAAATTCCTCAAAATTGTATGGATTTATGTATATGCTACTTGTATTAATTGTATATATAGATGTATGTACTGTAAAGCGCTTTAGATTGGCTTATGTTGGCTAGATAGGGCGCTATATCAAATGCTGTATATTTTATTTATTTATTTATAAAATCAGTTCAATAATTTGATGACACGAGCCTTTAGGTTAATAAGTTCACCATGACATGGACACTCATGTAAGATCCTCTATGCATACAGCACACGACAACCAGCATAAAAATGTAATAAAAATGTTATAAATGATGTACGTCACTACAACTGACGTAATAATGTTAGAACATTCATGTCCATGTCCTATTGAATTTATTAAACGAGTTTAATAATTTGATATGACACGACCCTTAAGGTTAAAAAATTCAATACGACATGGACACGAATGTTAGATTCTATTAATCATATAACATTCATAATTTGGAAATTTAATCATCACCATTATGTGTTATCTATTGGGTAAAAACCAAAATCTTCTATCATAGTGTTGTCGTTCCGCACAGTGGAAAGTAGTTCCAGACGTGTTTTTTTTTTTTAAAAATAATGAACAATTTCAAATGCAGTGAAAATAATATTGACAAAATAAACCTTTCAAATTTATTTAAAATAACAGTAAATGTATCATGTTGTATAGTAAATAGAAGTTATACCTGTTGTGGCATAGGAATATGTTCCCATGGATATGACTAATTACATCACCTTTGGGTTTTATTACATGTGTGTAATATGACATGACCGTATGACATAGTAAAACTGGTCAGTGATGTGATATATCGGGTCTGTGTTTTAAAGTTGTACGGATTAATTAGATTAACGTATTGACTTTAACACTTCTTGCATATTTAAGCCAAAAGGCAGAAAAAAATACGGAAACAAAATCTAAATATCTACTTCAGGCATGCATGAAAATATTGCTATTTCATTACGATGGGTATGGATAAAGATGATATTAATGCGTTGTGTATAAATTGTCATGCCTGGGGCAGATATTTGAAGGTCGTACCATCTGCCTGTACATGTAATTGTAATGGAGCAATGAATGAAGCACCATTATATATATAGTATTTCACGTCCAGTCTCCGTCTGAACACATGTGCTTAAATAGGTGCCAACTTTGGGTGATTTTACGTCCTTTCCAAAAGAAACCTGTAAACGTCATTTGATGTGAAATTCTAGTAAAAACTTATTTTCATTATTACAAGGCATGATTTGTTTGTTTTAAATTTATCGATACTTTTTCATTAATGATTTTACTTGTGATAGTGTGATGTTTGTGTTCGCTTCAGTGGCAAGCTTCATTTATTCGGAACGTTTAATCAGAAAACAAACCGATGTTTCCTGCTGTAGTTGGTGAGCTTGAGACATTCCTCCATGTCTCCTGCTGTAGTTGGTGGTGAGCTTGAGCCATTTCCCCATGTCTCCTGCTGTTGTCAGTGGGCTTGAGACATTTCCCGATGTGTCCTGGCTGTAGTTGGTGGTGAGCTTGAGACATTTCCCCATGTCTCCTGCTGTTGTCAGAGGGCTTGAGACATTTCCCGATGTGTCCTGCTGTAGTTGGTAAGCTTGAGACATTTCCCCATGTCTCCTGCTGTAGTTGGTGAGCTTGATACATTTTGATATGTGTCCTGCTGTAATTGGCGAGCTTGATACATTTCCCCATGTGTCCTGCTGTAGTTGGTGAGCTGGAGACATTTCCCTATGTGTCCTGCTGTAGTTGGTAAGCTTGAGACATTTCCCCATGTCTCCTGCTGTAGTTGGTGAGCTTGAGACATTTCCCCATGTCTTCTGCTGTAGTTGATGAGCTTGAGACATTTCCCGATGTCTCTTGCTGTAGTTGGTGAGCTTGAGACATTTTCCGATGTCTCATGCTGCTGTTGGTGAGCTTGATACATTTCCCCACGTCTCCTGTTGTAGTTGGTGAGCTTGAGACATTTCCCGATGTGTCCTGCTGTTGTTGGTGAGCTTGAGACATTTCCCGATGTGTCCTGCTGTAGTTGTTAAGCTTGAGACATTTCCCCATGTCTCCTGCTGTAGTTGGTGAGCTTGATACATTTTGATATGTGTTCTGCTGTAATTGGCGAGCTTGAGACATTTCCCCATGCCTCCTGCTGTAGTTGGTGAGCTTGATACATTTCCAGACGTATCCTGCTGTAGTTGGTGAGCTTGAGACATATCCCTATGTGTCCTGCTGTTGTTGGTGAGCTTGATACATTTCCCCATGTCTCTTGCTGTAGTTGGTGGTGAGCTTGAGACATTTCCCTATGTCTCCTGCTGTAGTTGGTGAGCTTGAGACATTTCCCGATGTCTCCTGCTGTAGTTGGTGGTGAGTTTGAGACATTTTTCCATGTCTCCTGCTGTAGTCGATGGCATTGAGAATGTTCCGAACGAATTCTCCTGTGGTTGATGACGGTGAGACACGATGTCTCTTGCTGTTGTCGATGAGCTGAGGACAGTTCCGACACGAACTCTCCTGTGGTCGGTGACGTTGAGACAGATTAGTTTGTGCCTATTTCGCTCGTGTTCGAGACCACATCAAACCATTGTCAAAACAAATAGGTTTGTTGGTTGCTAGCTCTGCAGATTAACAGATAACAATCTTGTGTACATTGTCAGTCTTAAACGACAATAGTCAGATACTCTGGCCACAAAAAGTAAATACATTGACCTTAAATCAGATATCGATGTTTGGCTCCATTTACCTATATTAACCTTATAATCGTTTCATTTAAAGTGAGGGAGGTTTTACGATCAACCATAAGTCAAATGGAATAACAGCTTCCACTGCGTACACACATGCTATAATGCGAGTCTGTCGTGTTTGTTCACCAATGGACTACTGGTCCCGGGAATTCCTTTAGGTTTTCCTTTGGTTGAGGCACAAGTCCTAAACTGTTCGATTTTCTCCGGGGATACCAGACCCGTGTTTTACTAATCTACATCCTAACGAACGTGAAAAAGGGTGAGGTGCCAAATTACGGTAGGTAGAGTATTAAACACGGTATAGCAATATAAAATTGGATTCAATCTGTGTGAAATGCACATGCAAAGCTCACCCTCGTGTAATGCTTGATAAAGATTGTTTGATCTGGGAAGATCACAGAACGTTCTAATCAATTATACTGCTCGTGCATGGTAAACATTTTCCATTTAAAGTTGGTTATGTAATTTCAATAAGAATAAAAAGCTACCGACCTGTGACTAGTACGGAACGAGGAATGTTCCTGGTGCCTTTTAAGCTTATTTTCGTTTGCAATAATGATACTTTATTGATATTAACAATTTGCTTGAACATTCTGTTTCATTTACTTATTAGATTACATTAGAACGCGATGCATCAATGGTTTGCGATACATATCAGTATATATTTCAATAATGATTCCTGGTTATTTCCATATTTGAAAGTTGGTTTAAGCTAAATAGTGTTTAAAAACTGGGAAGTGGTTGCCATTTGTGGAGGTGAGTGCCAGATTTCTGTAGCGTACATCACAGCTATATACGGGTCAATATCACCAGCAGCTAATCCGTGGAGAATTGGTAACAATTTCCATTACAAGGGATGAACAGCTGCAGAATAAAGTTTCAACAAAAAATCTGTGTGCAACAATGCTTGTGAGAATTCAAAGAAAGAATATCATTTATACAAATGTAAAATCGATAGTTGTGACTGTTATTTTTGCAAGAATATTGATCTCTGGCCAAGTGAAATATGTGTAATTGAGTCCTATAGGGGTCGGACGTTATACTGTCCCGCACGTGCGTAGGTGTATAGACCACGAATAGTACATAAACACCCTTATATATACGTGTCACTGAGTATTGTAGGAGGGTTAACGTTACACGCGTCAGTATTTTTTGTAGGAGGACCACGCGCACCTGTCATTGTATTGATTTAGATGTAGATGGAAGCTGATTTGTAGAATTTTACGGTAAAAATTTGCATAGATCGGTATCATCAATATGTTGGACAGAGTAAATACTTGTGATATGTTGATGATGTGTTTACGTCATACGGGTTACGCGCTTATACATGCATGCTTATATTTATCGTTATGCTGAAGACTTGTATATAAAGTCCAGTAGCTAACGGTGTTTGTTAACTTTCTCACGGTGATCACAGACCATGCAGGATATGGTATATTAACTGTTTGGAGACTTAACAGATTGGAGGTAATGGTTTCAATGCTTTTAAAATTTGTTTCCTTTATGCTCTCTATTCTGGTGGAACCTTTTCACTCGTTACATTCCAGATCTGGACCCTCGCTAAACCAGATATACTGGAAACCTGTCCATTCTGACGCCGAGACATTTCCTAATTGTAGAATAAAACCATAATTTTCATAAATATGGTTGTTGTTTCCGTAGCCAGAGCGTCCGGGTTAACGAGATATCGGCACTTCACGAGGACGACCAGCATGTTAGTGGAGTATCTGGTTATTGTCATTGGCGTTATACAAGACAATCGCGACTAATTACATTAATGTCATGATGAGGTGCACATCACAACACTCCGACCATTTTATACACTACCTTATTGATCGGAGGTGAGGTCTAGACACTGACCAGCTGAGCACGTGATCACTGGTCAGAGGTGCATTGGTGGTTATGTAATGTGACAATAATGTCTGATTGTTTAATACTGTTTCGCTAACGCTGTCAGTGGTCGATAGACACAATAAGGACATCACTAAATCCGGACGGGAACCGGTCCGGAATTTCTCGCTGATTAAGCCTTGGGTACATTCTAAATGTTAGTAAACATGTGTATGGGACAATTTACACAGCTTTAGTGCTGATAGCATCTGTTAAAGTGTTTGTACGTAAGTGTAAGTATATCCGCAGAATTTAGACTTAAATCAATGCAGTTTTGTACTCCTACATTATCAAAAGATCATGTATTATTTGTGTATTTATTTTATGTCATGAAATTCTTATAAAACTTAGTTTTGATATTTTTTATTTGAAATGAAACAGACGCCTATAGCCTTTTTGTTTACAATATATTGCGAGTAAAACTGAACTGGAGCCAATGCTTCTAAAAGAGTCTAGTATTTTACTCAAATGCTTTTAAGGATCAGCGTTTTGCTTCAGATGTAAAAATGATATGTGTATATTGACTGATGTATGTTTCTAGGTCATTTGTCGGCTTGGCTTGAAGGACTTTAACCTTTATATTTTGCAGGTGCTTTTTATCACAGGCGATACGTGATCTTGGCAGAGTCCCCGAGCAGATTTAAGGCCAATTCCTGGATAGATGGACTCAATTAAAAGTTTGATTTAAATATAAGATAACAGTATAACTATTTTAAAGTTTGCTCTGCTGAGTGTGATGACCTCGCCACGTGAGTGCCGTAAAGTAGTAACTAGGGTATAGACCCAATGATAGCCCGGGTAAGTAAGGAATTATCTACCCGCTTGCTTTTAGGTGTTTGGTGGATCAGTCATAACTGTGAACTAGGGTGGATGTTTACGACCAGGTGACGTATCACGTTGACTGCTGGAACGGAAGTGGAGGTTATTGTATAGCAATGTGATTTGTCAATCTACTTACGTAATATATACCCTGGTGTGACACTGTCCTGATGTGATGGTAAACAGTTTGGATAATTAATTAAAACAGTTTGGATGTAGTGTTAAACACTTTGGTATAATTTATACCATTGTGTGATATGATACCGATCATGACCGTCAAAAATGACACCCTGCAACGTTTGGCAGCCTGGGACACGTACCCTGTCGTAACCATTCTGGACGCTATCCTCGATAACCAAACCAACAGCTCAATATCAGAGGAACAACTTCTTCTCGCTCGTCTGGGACCACGGCGGAAGGATTTGACGTCTGTCATCTTCCTATTGGTCATCTATTTGTTGATATTTATGTCCGGGACGTTCGGGAATATCTGCACGTGCATTGTGATAATTAAAAACCACTACATGCGGACCACAACGAACTACTTCCTGTTTAGCTTGGCAGTGTCTGACGTCCTCATACTTATATTTGGTAAGAACCGATTTTTTCCTATCACATTTTTTCTTGGTTTTAAATTTCCGTGAGTCACAATCATGCTGGTTCAATTTCGCGCTAGTAAACAAAAATATATAAACACGAGTAAACAGTGTCGATCTTTATTTCTTCTGGCTGGTAATATGTGGTCGTTTGCCTGTCCCGCCTAAAAATGAACGTTTATTTAGATGAAACATTACTTATACCGATAGATGAGATTAAAATACATAGACCAATGCATATAATGGACTAGCTTCAATATTGATGATATGTAAGTAGCATGCGTTTGTGTTATTTAAGCTACGTGACCAGCGGTTAGTATCCGCCTGTCTTTGTGTACGTGAGGAGGGGATTAAGATTGGTATTTTGACGTTTTACCAGGTTGGCAAGTGGGCGATCACAACGATAACCATGTTCTGCATATGCAATGTACTTTATTGCAAGCTGCGCGTGCTGATAGCAATTATTTTTTTCATATAGAAGAGTTATGTGTGGGTGATTAAACAAATTTCTGTCGGCGGTACTTCTGGAGTTATCCAAGCTGTGTCTCTGATTACGCGTATCATGCAGTCTCATCATGTCCGGTGTTTATGCTTGTTTAGCATATGTCATATGTTTGTTATATACCTTATGTCATAGGAAGATTGTTTTTTCTGTAAGAGCACATGGACCTTTGTTTCTTTCCGTTGGCCATTGTTCGATTTTGTCCCTTTACAATACCTACAGCTGTTTTGTGGTCGAATTTGTGTAGCCTGAAAATTCAGTCGTTCTAGAAGAAGATTGTCTGGAATACCACAAACCATAGGTTCTTTAACCAGAGAGTCTCACAGTTCCTCATTCACATGAGCTTGCTTTCGTTATGTAGTCGAGTTTTTGCGAACACGTGAAGAATTCGTGTCCCTCGTTACAGTGTAGTTACTTTACGCTTTGAGGAGAAATATTCCTCAAAATTTTACATCATGACGTCCAGTTTTATTTACGTTTTGTCATCATTTTGAACATTTTAAGTTCTCAGCGAGATTGTCATTCACGATCATTTCTGCTGGAGGTATTCGCTTCTCCATATTTGTTATTTAATATAACTTTAACCTGACACCATTTAGTATTTGATGTTAACCAGAGGGTGATACCAGCTACAGTAATGGGGCAAGATACGGACAGATAAAACTACACAGAAGAGGATCAAAACCTCGGACTTTCTATACACCACAGTCTAGTTTCAATCCGATAACCAATCATTGTAGATCCAAAGTTACGAATTTGATAATTCCACACCTTTTGACCTTTAATATCAATCACCCACTGTCACATCTGACAGACACTTGCGATAACAGTGATTGATGAAGTGGGATAGATGATGCAGATGTTAGACATTCTGAAATAACAGTTCATGAACCATATGATATAATCTCCGTCACTGAACCAAAACCCCTTTAAGTAACATAACGTCAGTGACTTACACCGGAAGTGGTGTACTCGCTGGTTTCCATTACATTTTGCGCATATGGTTTATTTCCGGTAGATTTCTTGTTACCAAGACTCGTCTGTTTCATTCTCTTAAACACATCAAGGGATATTGAATTATGTTCGTCGGAGATATGAGACCCTGTCATCCATGGGAAAATGTCAGGTTTTATCATAAAAAATCGTAAATCTACTGAACAATCACCCGAAAACGTGAGCAAAATGGATAGAATCGTTGACAGGACTTATAAATCATTTTTATATTTATTATCAAAACGGAAATACGTTATAATTTCATATATATATATTACTGACTTGCGATCTTTTCAATTATCAAACTGTTGTTGTATCGACAGATAGTAGAAAATATTCCTATAGTTAGCTTGATTTTGGTCACCTCTATTTTGAAATGGCTCAGTGCTAAACTATTTCCCAAGATTCGTTGCGATACCGTCTTCCGGGGTTCTTTAATAATAATAATTCGAGGTTCTTATCACAACCTAGTTCGTAGGTCGTCTCAAAGTGGTTCACAAATTAGTATCCGTGGTTATAGGGCCTTTGCAACAAATCAATATCTTTCTCAACTCCCTGGGGAGCATACAGCCGGTGTTGTCATTTCGGCGCTCACAGCTAGCATTCAACAATTCTAGCACTGCCAAACCACTTACTCATTTACAGCTGAGTAGACTGGAACAAGCTGAACAGAATCTTGCTCAAAGATACAACACAATGGTGTGACATGGCTCGAACCCGCAATCCGTCGGTCTCGAGCCCGGCGTCCTACCACTAGACTACCGTACCGTAACTTGTCTTTGTGGTGGTAATTTCTATTCACACTTATAAACGACTCGATTTTATTGAGATTTTGTAAAACCTGTATATACCAGATAATGTTAAGACCTTCCTAACTTATCTTACGCCGATGTGTTTATTAAGTACGTATCCGTAGGTCGGGGATATAGAAAGGAATATACCTGCTGTTACTCAATCGTTGATTCGTAAGGGGTGACTAATTTGGAAACCTCTGCAGAGTTTGAGATCTGCTTTTGGGAACTCTACTTGTTGACACAAAAGCGACCAAAATATGTATAGCTGCTGCATCCATTGTTTCCTGACACCTTACATGGCAATATTTACAAATGCCACTGTTTCGGAATCGATAACGGAAGTGTAGGCAAGTCTGTTTATTTCTCAATAACTTGAGTGTAGAACCTGATCCAGTTCTCACCGCGTATGAATATATGTAAATATGGGCAGACTTCTTTCCGCAAACCTCGTGTCAATGTTTACAAACAAACGCTAGCATTTAGACTACCGTGGGTTCGAGACACCAAATGATGTCGGGTTCGAGACAAGACATCATGTTCATGACCGGTCATAAAAATGAAGCTAGTGTCAGATGCTACAGTCGCGATTGTTCGTCGATACAAAGACGCTCCACCAGCTTTCTCTCATCTATGAGTGTCGGCACAGAAACGATGGCTATCGTTCCTAGAAATGTAGGTCAAATTTCTCGTCTCCTAAATGTTACATCAACAGTCACTCCATATGGTGTACATGACATCTGTACAAACCTCTGGTTTGCTTACAAACAGCAATTTAAATAACCGCACATTCAACTTCCACCAGGCCTAGGCTAGTCACTATCGCTCGACGACATGGTAGCACTCTCTACCTTTGCCTTTGCCTTTGGGCGCATCACTTTTAAAAAATGGACGTCCGCGGTCATTAGTATTTTCTACAAAGTATTTTGCCCCAGTACCTCAATTTCATACAAATATAAAATTATTTATTCCATTACCTACTTATACAATTATGAAGGTAATGTATGAAGTTAAATATGGATATTTTATGTGAATAAAAATATTGAAATGGAGGAACTTTTTTCATTTGTTGTCACGGATAAAGTGGGCGGGGTTTAGCTGTCTGTCAACGGCTTTTGCGAAAAAAATAATTTTGAACGCAGATTACACAAGGTAAATGCATGTAATCGCCTCTTTAAATCGTTTTATTGTTAAAAGAAAATATTGTCAATATAAGGATTAACCTTTTATTTTGTTTTGTTTATGAGATAATAAATCCAATGGATCACGAGGTAAATTGTTAGTAAACGCGCAATTTACCTTGTGCTCCATTGGATTTATTATCTCATAAACAAAACAAAATAAAAGGTTAATCCTTAAATATCTTGTTTTTGACATTGATGTTGAGCGTTCGCCCAAGCGATAAAGGTTATGGGTGTGTACTACATGTAAGACCGAGAGAAATAAGTCCTTAAAACTGGTAAGTGATAGTCTCAGCTTGACATTCAGTTTTAAATGGGTAGCGGTAGGGACTAGTTTAACAGTTGTCAGTACATATAATGTAAAATATGATTGGGTGAAAACCTGTGCTGGTGCCTTCAGTATGGTATTTTAGTGAGGTAGTACTACAAAATAGGCATCAGATACGCCAGCGTACCGCCCCCAGGACACAAACGGAGGCACGTTCATAAATGACAGTGTTAATAGAACATTACAGACAACAATATTGAATTAGTTATATATAATTATATTTTTCTATAAAAGTACTTTTAATGGATTATTTTTGAGAAAATATATCTATTTCACTTTCCACGCGGTGCGTTGTCAGTTACAAAATCTTAAAGCCTCGTAACAGAGGTGATTAAGATAAGTTATAAAATGAACGAGAACAATTTCTTATTAGTTTGTTTACCTATTTGTTAACTTATTGCGCAGTGTACTTCATTTTTAGCATACAGTATCCATTACCAAATTTTATAGATGCAATTACATGTGTGTCTGTTGTTTATCTTACCAGTCGCCATGTCCTAAAATCCGCGAAGTTTATCATGAGATACCCTTTGTTATTGATGCAAGTTCCCTAGATATCGTTTACATACCTTTTGAGATAGTTAATAGACACGTTGTCATTAACAAGCAATCACGTTGATGACTATTTGTAATATTGTTACTTTTCTGCAGAAGGCTGCGCCAGCTTGTTACGACATAAGTATAATTATGACATCGAGGTTAAGTGGTATACAGTTAACGTTGGTCGGCCGTTTACAGAGGTAAATATATGTAAATGAACGTTGTCAATGGACTTAAGGAGAGATTAATGATATGCAATATGTAAAATATAGAAACATTGGCTGAACTTCTGTTCCAACCATAAAAAGCAAAATGGCTGTGGCATCTAAGGAAAAGAACCAGCAGTACATATCCATGAAGTGATACTTAAACTGTCTATAAGTACATGTACATATTTGTTCTGGTCATTCAACACTTGCCACAAGGTGTTGGTCAAAACCTGTCCGACTTCGATGACCAAACAATGTCCATTTAGGAGCTATGTTTACCTAGTGTGAAAAGTGTCTCCTCCCAAAACAGTTACCCGCTAAAACATAGTTTATCGTTGATGATTTAGACTCCTCAATTCATTGAATGTAACTCCGGAATACATATTTTGGTAACATTGAGGTAAATCTGAATTTTAAGATATTTTTTTCGCGTATGAAATTATATGGTGAAAGGGCCAATCTGTCCCCGCCACACTGATGGGATGGTGGGACTTTGGGATTACTGTAGGTGGGTGTATGACGTGGGTCGGCTAACATGGTGCTACAGACGTTACAGTTGATGCAGTGATGTTGGGATGTTTCAACATTCACAATTGTATCTGTGTGATTTATGGCTATGAGAAAAGTATACATTTCTATATTTTTACAGGAAAATTTTAGTAATGGTTCTTTTATATTTTCTAAACCGTGTTGCAAAAAAAATTGTGTTAATTGGTCGAATGATCAGTCGCAGTCCCCCTGGGCGGAGATGGTTCGCTGATGGCAAATATATAAAATGAGTATCGATCATTTTAAATATGATGACGTTCACGAGCTACACAATTAAAGCAATAAATACTTTGTCATATCTGCAATGCAGAGATATAGCAGCATTTTAAGTTTATTCATAAAACACTTCTAAAAACAAAAGTAAATGTTTCCGTGTCCGAAGGCAGGAAGATGAACAAGGGACTCATTATGCATAAATATGTGGCGGGTCATCTGTCATAACAGCGCTATTGATAAGTAGTAATATATTCTGTCAAACCACGGTTGATTTGTATGATATTATCAAGCAGTGGGTGGTATTTCTGAGACCGATTATAACGTACTTATATCCAACAGATTTGTATATAGCTGACTACCTTTAGGTTAAAAGTCCAACTGCTTTATTATAAGAGTCTTACAAATACTGTAACGGTACATTTATTTTGTTCACTTCCTGAGATTTTTCAATCAACAGGATACAGGACCATGTGTCATGTTTATTAATTACACCAGATATTGAAACGTAAAAAAGATAAATAAAGTTTTACTGAAGTTTTCTATTCAGTATCGTAATGAAAGTATGATAGAGCAAGAGAAATGCCTTTGTAGTGTCCAATTACATCGAACACACGTACCCGTGAGATTAAGTGTCCAATTACATCGAACACACGTACACGCGAGATTTGATGAGATCTTGACCAACAGAAAACATTGGATTCATTCATGAAGTCTCGTGTACCTTGGATATTAATATGTAGATGTTTTATAAGATAGTTAGCGTTCCAACATGGTTAGTACTTGATTGCAGCTCACATTAAACACTATCTGATGACTGGTATTACGCAGCAAAGTCATAAATGTATTCTATTGTGTGAAGGTTCCCGTAATAACATCACAGTAAATGGTTGGCGGCAAAAAAGATTGGAATATAAAGAAAATTAACATTGTGTTCATCATACGGTTTTGCTGTATAGTGGTTACGAGCACTTTTGTCTGAAATATATCCTATATCGTGATGACGTGACGCCACCTGACTATACAGACATCTAATACAGAGTGAGAGTTTATCAGACAGACCTATCGGTTTCACTACAATACCACGATTGCAGTTTATATAAATGTAACAAGATTTCATGATTTTTTTATTCACTCCAGGTACACATTTCGTGTTTAACAGGATGTCAATCTTCGAATACATTTATATTGGCAGACCAACTGGAAAGATTGGTGTATTTTAAACAAATCATAGCATGCATACATATAGTACTATACATACATATAGTATCATAGATACATATACATCATAGATACATATAATAGCATACAAACATACATATGATAGCATAAATACATACATATAATAGCATACCTACATACATGTAACAGCATACATATAACAGCATAAATGCATACATATAATAGCATACACACATATAATAGCATACATACATACATATAATAACAAACATATACAGCAGAATATTGCACGCAAGTGTAACCTTGCGTTATGTATTCATTGTAGCGGAAAATGTGCATACATTCAGCCTTATTAACGTCGGACTCAGGCCGAGAGCTGTTTGAGGATTTATCTTTAGAATCTGTGTTGCGTAAAATGAATGTAATGGCTCTCCATCCATTTCGATAGTGTTTGCCGTCAGATTATATTTCATTGTACAGTTCCAAAAGTCCCTGGAGAACAGCACCAACATCAAACGCTGGTCTTCAGATGACCATTAAGATGGTCTGAAAGAGTATCCCCTTATTTGGAAAGACACGTAATTCCATGGGTCTCCAAAAGGATCTTCAGGGAGTCTTGTTTCCTTCATATATGCTCTCTTCTAACCCTACTTTTACATTTTTTTCATCCTTTTCACTTTTTTGTATCAAAGAAATTATCACAATACTAAGAAAAACGCTAAAATTTAAATCAAGTTTATCCAAAAGTATGCAATCTAAGAATGAATTCGATGAACAGAGTTTGAAAAAAATTGACATTTTAATATATTTATTTTCACGAGCATTTCCACAATGTTTGTAATATTATGTATTTGTATGGTTGTTTTTCAACGACTAAGAGAAAGAACAAATTCATTTTAATACTAGTCTCGCTCAAATACAATGTCAAGTACAGTAAGCAAGCTGGTGAGCGCATGCGCCATGCATCATCAGAGTTTTAGTTATACCGTCGAAAATGTGTTGCACAATATCAATACATATTTATGATACAATGTAATTATGATTTAAGGTTCAAAAATGCATGCGTTTACAACTATTGAAAACGCCAACGTTTTCGGTTCATAAACAAAGAACTGTCACGAAACCCTTTAATAAGAAAATATTACGGTATTGCTTCGTTTATGAGCAAATAATCGCCAATGTATGTATACTGCTCATCAACAATTTTGTCAATCATAGTTGCGTTGTTCATAATCAATGAATTCGTCATTGCCTATTGTTCATGGGCAATACACTCTTGTGCTGCTTTTGCTCATTACTATATTTACGTTAAGTATAACAGACCTCAGCTGTAAGGCTCTGATTTCCGATGATAACGTCGTGACACACTTTAGTTGACCAGTGTCCACCGCACATTGACCGCCTCATCCTTCGCAAGACGTATATAAGGCAGAATCGAAAAGAAATAAAAATGATAGTGGCAACCGAAATATTACATTAGCTAATCCATTAGATAGGTTGATTTAATAAGGAAATGACTGGCCATAGGTTCAGGCTAGGTATTATGGCTAAAGACGTGCGTGTAAGATACGCCAACAAAGTAAGCTAAATCAACACTTTACTGCCGCGCACTGAAAGGTACGTTATATCTCAATCGATATATAGCACCATCGTCTCTACCCATCATACAAAATACACAACACGATTCATATTTAATCTACTTTACAGCTAATCATAGTCACACAAAGACCAGTAACTCATTTTCAAATCGCCTCGTCCTGTCAACAACACTAGTCCAAATAAAGAGGATGGATCCGCTGTTTGGTAAACATTCAAATTACAGTCTTTAAGCTACTGACGTAAAGCGTATACATTTTTGTTACGCACGATTGCTAATTTGATTAATATGACTCGGTACATAAACACTGTGGTTATCCAATGAGCGGTACGTATGATAAACACACTATATGTACGGGATCCAAAACACGTGTACCCATATTGTACGTTTATTAAATAATTGATCAAACAAATAAAGAGTACACAAGAGCAATATAATTAATACATGCAGCAATATACATGTTATTAATACATGTACGTAAAGGTAACTAAGAGAGATAACTCTAACACAGATGCATGAACCGATCAGTTCCGAAGAACTTCCAGATGTTTTAGCCATTTTTAATTCATAAATAATGGAAAACCAATCGTTATTTTATGAACTTGACGGAATTAATTCCTCCCAACCCCCACCCTCCCATCCACCGCCGTGATTTGTTTTGCATTCTTCCTTTTTCATAGATATGTTTGTCCTATGTCTGGGCTATTGACACAACCTCTTACACTGTATGAATACAGACATTATCAATGCTCATTAACATATATATCTTCCAAGTGATACCCTCTGAATAGTACAGACGTACAATCTATGTAGAACTACTGGACTGCTAAGTAATACCCTGGGGCTTCTACATCACATAGAACTACGGAATCATTTGGTCGCCATTAACTCCGCTTTACACCCATCTTAAATCAGATACATTTCAGTTGAAGGTCGTGTAGTACGCTTAGGACTCCCGGCCTCTCTCACACTCTAATAGTGCATATGATTTCAAGTGCTTTTTTACCCGAACTTATACCAAATATTGCTGTTTATTAATCATATAACGTTATGACAAAGTCATACTTTTTATCAGAAACTTTTTTATATGTATAGACTTTAATCTGTTTTATGTCAATGGAAGTGGTTATATAGCTTATTTAAGTCTTTCAAACTGGTGTGAAGTATAAGGTCTATTCCTATAGCAGAGTAAACAACATTTAAACATGGAATGCATCATTTTGTTAATTATCAATCGGAATAGAGAAATAAAGTAAAGCTATCTCGTATTAACTATATTACTCGTCTTCGCCTTTGGGGTGACTGATATATTTTGAACTATTTGCGTCATTACTAAGGTCTTGTTGTATCACATACATGTGTCATGTACCATATATAAACAGTTTCTGTAACCAACAAGCTGAATAGTTATGCTAATAATTGAGTTGTTCGCCAGTGTTGTAAAATATAACATGGTTCTATAGTGTGCTGTGCTAGGCTAGGACGTGCATGGAACTATTATATTTGATGCAAAGGAAAACTGCGGTCCCGTGTGATGTTCTTGTGCTCAGACACAACTTAAGGTGACATCATGGGTGTCACTTGTGTACAGGACACGCTTATCCTTACGAAACAACTACTATGGTACACTTACGTTCAATTCTTTACCCAATACTCGTTTCCGGATGCTTAAATGTCGGAAAAGAATAACTTCAAAGTAACCATATTTTTGTTTTTATTTATCCGAAAAATTCGTCATTTGTCACTTTTTTTTCTGGGAATCAGTCGTTTTTATAGTACACACGATTCCATAATACACAAAGTAACCTGTGTTAACCGAATCCTGTATAATCCGTACACCTGTATTTACCGGCAGTATGTTTGTTATCTTTTCTCACATCGTTTTATCAACAGGCTTACTCTAATGGGTGGTTGATTATGATCCGGCATTAGCTGTGAAGTGTGCTTCTGATTTTTTTCCGTGAAATGGTTAAAGTCACTTTTGATTTTAAGAAAAGAAATGAAACAGCTTTTATGTAGGTTTTACTTTGAACCGAAACTAAAACCCCATTTAGTGTAGATGCGGTACATGGGTTCAATAAGAGGTCTATTTCTGACATCGCTCGGGAGAATTTAAATGCTTTTGTCACGCCAGGTTGGCAATCTGATTTCTTTTTAATGCATACACCATTGCATTTTCGGACATTTTATATACATGTTTGAATGTAAACGTAAAATGCTGCAGTTGTGGACTTGTTTTATTCTAAAAGTCCTACTTTCCGTTCAGACTTCGCCTGATAATGTACTTAATATTACGAGAGAAAAAACATTTAAATGTGTGGGCCGTTGTCTCGAAGTCAAGTCTGTTTACTATCGGCAGGTTGGGTAAAACAATAATACCAGCATTGTAACACTCATGGCTGCATGGAACTCACTAATATATATAATGTAGTTCTGTAATCACGTGCCATATAGTTGTGTACAAGATTTCAAGATTTCCTTATCATACTTAACGCTCATTCACTACAAAGTGTAAAACAAGAGATCACAACAGCCTGACATATCCAATTTATCAATCATAAGGTTGTACATGTATATATAACCTCTATTTGCATAAAGAAACTCTAACTCGTTTTAATTGTACTATACGTGTATGTTGTCTAATAGGACGAGAAGCTTGTGTACCATGTTATATGTTATTTTAAATTACACATGTTAATTCACCTTTGAGTGTTTGGATTTAAGTTTAATAGATAGCCATACCCATGCATGTTTCATAGTCTGTAAAATGGCGGGAATATCACACACGATAAGATATACACGTGTTTTACAGGTTTTGCTTATTTGACAGAAAACATCATGTGGCGGAGACAACTCTTATCGGATCCGCCATTTTGTTATTATTATTATGTTCCCTGTATTATGTATAGTTTATTGTCATTTTTTGTTTGTATGGATTTTAATCTGAGATTGTTTCCTTTCGTGCTATTGCCCTACTTTACCTACAATTTTGAAACAACAATTTATATTTATATTAGATATTATCCATTGCAGGCTTGCCACAGGAGGCTTATACAATATGGGAGGCATATCCGTGGAGATTTGGAAAGGAGTTCTGTATATTCAAGGCAATGCTGACGGAAGTGACATCATATGCATCAGTTTTGACAATCACGGCTTTCACAGTGGAACGATACGTAGCCATTTGCCATCCATTAAAATCTCACAAAATGACAGACCTGGGATTGACTATAAAGATCATTATCGGCATCTGGATATTTTCCCTACTGTGTGCTATTCCATATCCGATCCATACGAGGATATTTTATTATGTCAACTATCCTGGGACGAACAAGCCGATCCCGGACTCTTTATCGTGCAATATCCCTCCGCTATGGCAGGCGCGGATGGGGATCATGTTTCAAGTGTCTTCATTTCTCTTCTTCATCATCCCGATGACTGTAATCACTGTTCTATACATCCTGATAGCAGTAACTCTCCGTCGCACAACCCTCAATAGGGCGGGGTCGGAGGACTCGACTCGGGGCAAAGGGACCTCATCACATTCCATAAAAGTAGTTCTCAGGATGTTAGGTAAGAATACAGTGTACATGGTCATTTGCCTTTAAAACCAGTTCTCACAAGTTTTGCTAGAGTTTAAGGTTAATTGATGCATTGTCAGGTCTAATCTTGTCTTATAAAAGTAGTTTTCGGTATGGTAGGTACTAATTATATATAATTACATGTCACTTGTCGTAAATCCTCGGATTTTTTTGTACAAATGCATTGTCTTGTGTCTTTAGGAACAGAGTTTCATTGTTATGTATAATAGTAGATATAATGTCAATTGTCCTTTATCAGGCCTACATTTAAAGTTCGCTTTTTAAAGTTGCTGAACAATTGAGATATATATTTATTTCAATAATGAAATAAACTTTACTGGTATGTGTTCAATAGTGAATAATTAATTTTATACCGCCGTAAATCTTACGAATAAGCAAACTACAACATGTAGGAAGTGAACGTGCCTATTTTGAATCATTTACGTTGGTATACAACTTCAGTCTCTATATTTATGTTACAAACAAACAAAAAACGAATTTCGTCCTTCTTGGGTTTTTTCTCCGTTCTTGACGCACTTTGAACAAACTATTTCAGCTAATAAAAGAACAGCCATGTTTTCTGAAAGAAAGTCGTATTTTCTTAGGTCACCCTTTCCGTACGGCAACAGCCATAATTCGAAAATTGCCGTCATAATTTGAATCGCCACGTCATAATTAACCCCCGATTACTCTTACAGTATGACGGAAGACCCGAACAGTTTCCAATTAGAAAAACATTCACGTGTATTTGTTCGTACTTTTATTGAATTATTTAACACAACTTATTGTTGGTAGATTCATCGAAACGCTGTACAATTCTTCTAGTTTATTGCCAATGTAAATATATCATCGCATTTGTTCGTAGCTCAACGCCATTGTTGCAAGTATAAATGAATATCGCCATAACATTTATATATTGACAGTTGCTGTCGTTGTGGCCTTCTTTGCCTGTTGGGCACCGTACCACGCCCAGCGTCTAATGACCCTGTATAACACAAACTGGACAAAACTTTTACTGGAGGTTCAGAGTCACCTCTTCTTTATATCAGGTAATTATAAGCGTAAGTCTAAATCAGGAATCACATCTTCTTCATATCAGGTAAACGTTAGTCTAAATCAGGAGTCACATCTTCTTCATATCAGGTAAACGATAGTCTAAATCAGGAGTCACATCTCCTTCATATCAGGTAAACGTTAGTCTAAATCAAGAATCACATCTTCTTCATGTCAGGTAAACGTTAGTCTAAATCAAGAATCACATCTTCTTCATGTCAGGTAAACGTTAGTCTAAATCAGGA
>NW_018407700.1:48078-75288 GCF_002113885.1 Mizuhopecten yessoensis | reverse complement strand
TCACATCTTCTTCATATCAGGTAAACGTTAGTCTAAATCAGGAGTCACATCTTCTTCATATCAGGTAAACGTTAGTCTAAATCAGGAGTCACATCTTCTTCATATCAGGTAAACGTTAGTCTAAATCAGGAGTCACATCTCCTTCATATCAGGTAAACGTTAGTATATAAAGTACGTGTTAGTCTAGATCACAAATCACATCTTCTTTACATCAGGTAAGCGTAAGTCTAAATCAAGAACCATCACTTTTTTGTATCAAGTAAGCGTAAGTCTTAATCAGGAGTCACCTCTTCTTTATATCAGATAAGCGTTAGTGTAGATCAAGAACCATATCTTCTTTATATCAGGTAAGCGTTGGTCTAGATCAAGAATCACCTCTTCTTTATATCAGGTAAACGTTAGTGTAGATCAAAAATCGTCTCTTTTTTGTAGCTGGTAAGCGTTAGCCTAAATCAGGAATAATCTCTTCTTTGTATCAGGTAAGCGTTAGTGTAGATCAAAAGTCACCTCTGTTTTATATCAGGTAAGTGTTAATCTAGATCAAGAGTCACCTCTTCTATATATCAGATAAGCGTTAGTGTAGATCAAAAATGATCTTTTCTTTATATCAGGAGGTCAAGAGACACCACGTTTTCTAACAGGCTATACATTTTAATTACTCTTGGTCAATATTCGCTTCTTTGTTCATATCCTTTAAGTACATTTACATTATGTACCTTCCTAATGTTGGTAAATTTACTCCACAACGTTTACAAAGTGTAGCTAGTCATTGCTGTCGACTTTAAAAAGATGCAAAACAATCATTAAAACACCGTAAACACAGGTTATCATTATTTTATATGACGTTTTTAGTAAATCTAATGAATACATTCGTCCAAATATTTTTCCCTTTTACCTAAACTTCTCTTCATCAATTTCAGGTATACTATATTTTGTGGGATCGACAGTCAATCCAATTCTTTACAATGTGATGTCTAAACGGTACAGACAAGCTTTCAAAGAAACAATTTGCTGTTGTATTTGGAAAAAGTCGATTGGTCATCAAAGAACATTTATGAGTTACACCGGATATTATAAAGGGCCTCTAGCATCGAACTTCCGGAAAACGTCACCGGATTGGAAAGGATCCGGCTACGAAGACTCAGTTGTAGAAAACGGTCGGGCACGTATAAGAAGTATGGCGCCACCTTTATATGACGAACAAGTGAAACTGTTACAGGATCAGACCCTCGATCCCGTGACCAATGGACTCACATCCGGTTTATCTAAAAATGGGAACAAATTGACCGAGCACTGTCCGACTTGTTCAGGTAACGTGTGTGCTGTGAAGGTGAACCAGAACACTATGGTTAGTACAGGAACACCTGGACACCAAACGGAACTGCTGGATATGAACAGACCGAAACTGTATCCGACAGCCGAGCTCAAAAAGGTGAAGAAAATTGGGACGTGTGTGTAGCTATAAGCGGAAGCGTCCACCTGGCTAGTGTTGCGTGTACGTGCTGATAGAATATAGAATGTGTTTGTCTATTTTAAAATCCCATGGATAACAATCGTGTCATTTACAATACCTTCGACGTTAACTTGATATAAAGTATAGCATGTTATGTAGAATGTTGAACATTCAGAAAAATAAAATGTTAATTGTATCGAAAACGGTTTCAACTCTTTTTCCACCAACGTTTTCATAATTGGAGCGTTCTAAATTTTCAAGAGATGACCTTCAAAGTATGAAGAAACAATATAACTATCATTGTTTTCATTATTTGCGGTCAGCCATATCTACATGTAACTGACCATTTAGCCTCATGCAGTAATATGTATGTTTGTTATACTTCCTCGCTTATACTTTTTGCCTTAAGTTGACATATGTAATTACCTTACTTTTGTAAGTGGTTCACTTTCCATCCGCTATACAGAGAAGTGGAATACAACACACAAGTAACCTAACTTCCCTCCCTCGGTATTAGCATCAGCACAGCTAAGTCATTTTATGTGCAACAACACTTGTTGCCGGTGCGAGACTAATCAATTTAATTCGAAAAAGGAAAAAAAAAACAGTAATCTATTCAGAAAATGCCAAGGACAAATAACTCCAAAACCAGACATATTAAAGACGTCCCTGAAAGAAGAACGCAGATGGAAATATTTTCAGAGACGAGAGAACTATGGGGATACAATGTAGTAGCACTAACTACGACGTCGGTGTAACCCTTAAATGAACTGGCTCTTACATACCCAATACAAATGTTTCTATCCCAGAACTACGGGTCAAACTACAAGATGTACACTTTGTTAATTGAATTAAAGTGTTGCTTGTGTTACTTCTTCTTCTAAATAGAATGGGGGAATTCACTATTATACCTCGTGTACCGATCGTTTGATAAAGAATATTTATCTGGTCTCAAAATAGTAAGGATAAAATAAAATAAAAACATATATAAAGACCCGGTATATAAAATCGACAGAACAACGGCAGATATTTATAACAGAAACAATTGGACTGATTTTAACCTCCCGCACAATTTAACTTAACATGAATCGACAATAACCAAGTGTGTGCCTACACCAAGTCAACAATAGCATCGTAAAGACTCAGTATCTGTAGTCACGTGATACTGACCCAACAGAACAGTCAAAGGACTCTCTCAAAAATGTAGTAAAGTACCAGAGTATAAAACAAACGGAATAGGAGACTATGGTAAACTAGGCCAAGTCAGATAACGTCAATACCAGTGAAGTGTATGTACAAATGTAGTATACTGCAAGGTAAACCACTGGGCCTTTCTCTCCATGATCACACGACAAAGCATTAGCGGACGTACATTTCAAACCAGTTAAATCTGCGTGTCTGGGCTCTTTCTACAGACCAACTATTTCTAACTTCATGACAACGGATGAATATATTTCTAAAACCTCGGCGACTCTGCAACAATCTTTCTTACGGATATTTCAACTGACCCAAGAAAGTCAAACGCATGGGGCAATACGGACTCCTTCAAAATAGCAACAGAAATAGAAAACGAACTTTAATGTATACACTTTCAACCATATAGGAAGGTAGAACACCCACCATGTAGGGAGATAGAACACCAAACATGTAGGAAAATGGAACACTAACCATGTATGGAGATAGTATACCAACCATATAGGGAGATAGAACACCAACCATATAGGGAGATAGAACACCAACCATGTAGAGAGGTAGAACACCAACCATGTAGGGAGGTAGTACACCAACCATGTAGGGAGATAGAACACCAACCATGTAGGGAGATAGAACACCAACCATGTAGAGAGGTAGAACACCAACCATGTAGGGAGATAGAACACCAACCATGTAGAGAGGTAGAACACCAACCATGTAGAGAGGTAGTACACCAACCATGTAGGGAGATAGAACACCAACCATGTAGAGAGGTAGAACACCAACCATGTAGGGAGATAGAACACCAACCATGTAGAGAGGTAGAACACCAACCATGTAGAGAGGTAGTACACCAACCATGTAGGGAGATAGAACACCAACCATGTAGAGAGGTAGAACACCAACCATGTAGGGAGATAGAACACCAACCATGTAGAGAGGTAGAACACCAACCATGTAGAGAGGTAGTACACCAACCATGTAGGGAGATAGAACACCAACCATGTAGAGAGGTAGAACACCAACCATGTAGGGAGATAGAACACCAACCATGTAGAGAGGTAGAACACCAACCATGTAGAGAGGTAGTACACCAACCATGTAGGGAGATAGAACACCAACCATGTAGAGAGGTAGAACACCAACCATGTAGGGAGATAGAACACCAACCATGTAGAGAGGTAGAACACCAACCATGTAGAGAGGTAGTACACCAACCATGTAGGGAGATAGAACACCAACCATGTAGAGAGGTAGAACACCAACCATGTAGGGAGATAGAACACCAACCATGTAGAGAGGTAGAACACCAACCATGTAGAGAGGTAGTACACCAACCATGTAGGGAGATAGAACACCAACCATGTAGAGAGGTAGAACACCAACCATGTAGGGAGATAGAACACCAACCATGTAGAGAGGTAGAACACCAACCATGTAGAGAGGTAGTACACCAACCATGTAGGGAGATAGAACACCAACCATGTAGAGAGGTAGAACACCAACCATGTAGGGAGATAGAACACCAACCATGTAGAGAGGTAGAACACCAACCATGTAGAGAGGTAGTACACCAACCATGTAGGGAGATAGAACACCAACCATGTAGAGAGGTAGAACACCAACCATGTAGGGAGATAGAACACCAACCATGTAGAGAGGTAGAACACCAACCATGTAGAGAGGTAGTACACCAACCATGTAGGGAGATAGAACACCAACCATGTAGAGAGGTAGAACACCAACCATGTAGGGAGATAGAACACCAACCATGTAGAGAGGTAGAACACCAACCATGTAGGGAGATAGAACACCAACCATGTAGAGAGGTAGAACACCAACCATGTAGGGAGATAGAACACCAACCATGTAGAGAGGTAGAACACCAACCATGTAGGGAGATAGAACACCAACCATGTAGAGAGGTAGAACACCAACCATGTAGAGAGGTAGTACACCAACCATGTAGGGAGATAGAACACCAACCATGTAGAGAGGTAGAACACCAACCATGTAGGGAGATAGAACACCAACCATGTAGAGAGGTAGAACACCAACCATGTAGAGAGGTAGTACACCAACCATGTAGGGAGATAGAACACCAACCATGTAGAGAGGTAGAACACCAACCATGTAGGGAGATAGAACACCAACCATGTAGAGAGGTAGAACACCAACCATGTAGAGAGGTAGTACACCAACCATGTAGGGAGATAGAACACCAACCATGTAGAGAGGTAGAACACCAACCATGTAGGGAGATAGAACACCAACCATGTAGAGAGGTAGAACACCAACCATGTAGAGAGGTAGTACACCAACCATGTAGGGAGATAGAACACCAACCATGTAGAGAGGTAGAACACCAACCATGTAGGGAGATAGAACACCAACCATGTAGAGAGGTAGAACACCAACCATGTAGGGAGATAGAACACCAACCATGTAGAGAGGTAGAACACCAACCATGTAGAGAGGTAGTACACCAACCATGTAGGGAGATAGAACACCAACCATGTAGGGAGGTAGAACACCAACCATGTAGGGAGGTAGAACACCAACCATGTAGAGAGGTAGAACACCAACCATGTAGGGAGATAGAACACCAACCATGTAGAGAGGTAGAACACCAACCATGTAGGGAGATAGAACACCAACCATGTAGAGAGGTAGAACACCAACCATGTAGAGAGGTAGTACACCAACCATGTAGGGAGATAGAACACCAACCATGTAGAGAGGTAGAACACCAACCATGTAGGGAGATAGAACACCAACCATGTAGAGAGGTAGAACACCAACCATGTAGGGAGATAGAACACCAACCATGTAGAGAGGTAGAACACCAACCATGTAGGGAGATAGAACACCAACCATGTAGAGAGGTAGAACACCAACCATGTAGGGAGATAGAACACCAACCATGTAGAGAGGTAGAACACCAACCATGTAGAGAGGTAGTACACCAACCATGTAGGGAGATAGAACACCAACCATGTAGAGAGGTAGAACACCAACCATGTAGGGAGATAGAACACCAACCATGTAGAGAGGTAGAACACCAACCATGTAGAGAGGTAGTACACCAACCATGTAGGGAGATAGAACACCAACCATGTAGAGAGGTAGTACACCAACCATGTAGAGAGGTAGGACACCAACCATGTAGAGAGGTAGTACACCAACCATGTAGAGAGGTAGTAAACCAACCATGTAGGGAGATAGAACACCAACCATATAGGGAGATAGAACACCAACCATGTAGAGAGATAGAACACCAACCATGTAGAGAGGTAGAACACCAACCATGTAGAGAGGTAGAACACCAACCATGTAGAGAGGTAGTACACCAACCATGTAGAGAGGTAGGACACCAACCATGTAGAGAGGTAGTACACCAACCATGTAGAGAGGTAGTAAACCAACCATGTAGGGAGATAGAACACCAACCATATAGGGAGATAGAACACCAACCATGTAGAGAGATAGAACACCAACCATGTAGAGAGATAGAACACCAACCATGTAGAGAGGTAGAACACCAACCATGTAGAGAGGTAGAACACCAACCATGTAGAGAGGTAGTACACCAACCATGTAGAGAGGTAGTACACCAACCATGAAGAGAGGTAGTACACCAACCATGTAGGGAGATAGAACACCAACCATGTAGGGAGGTAGTACAACAACCATGTAGGGAGGTAGAACACCAACCATGTAGGGAAGTAGAATACCAACCATATAGGGAGATAGAACACCAACCATGTAGGGAGATAGAACACCATCGATGGATATTGTCAACACTTCCAAAGATAGAGTATTGAAGCTTTTGGAAAAAATCTGAAAATTAAACAAAGTTAGTGGTTCTGACAATATTCCAAACGGAGTCCCTATTTAAAAAATGTTTGCTAGTCATTCTGTCCATGGACTAATAAATATATCCAAGGAAGCGTTATTCAACTGAACTTAACCTGACTGGATACATGTAGATCATGCCCACTTACAAGAAAAGATATCGTTACTGAGCAAGTTACTACACGCAAAGAGTGTTGTAAGTGGAAGAACATGTCACCTGTCGAAATATTTTGAGGATCACAAAATCATCACTCAATTACAACACAGAGTTGGATCAGGTCGCTTGTGTGTGAGTCCCAGTCACATACTACATGTATACCACCCCTGATATACTAAACCGGAACAATAACAAGAAACAAGATGGAAACAATATCGCACTCTAAGTTAAATATATTCACCTAGTTTACATTTTGTAACGCGTGTAAACATGCGATATAGAGGTAAAAAAATGTTTCTTATTGAATACCATTGATATTTCATGAGTTTATGGAGAATATTCATATTTTCATGTGTGAAGCACACGAGAAGAATATGATTACAACTGTCATACGAGTGAAACATATTTGAAATTCGCAGTGAAAACCGTAAAATGTTCTATTCACGATATTCTAAAACTACCTACAACAATGAAATTGTTACTGCACCAATTATTTGGCGCCATATTATAGTGACGTCACGCTTGACAAAAAAGACTTCTAGTGACGTTACGCTTGACAACAAGCTATTGGTACGATCTACTTACATTAATAATGTGATCAGTTGTGTAGGTACATTAATACGTGTACCAATTATTCTACACACCATCGTTTCATCTGTATTTGAGCAGCAAATATGTGGCTTTAAATTAAATGAATACAACTTGTCATTCTGATTGATCAATAGCCTACCACCACAAGTGGTATTGTCATTCTGATTGATCAATAGCCTACCACAAGTGGTATTGTCATTCTGATTGATCAATAGCCTACCACAAGTGGTATTGTCATTCTGATTGATCAATAGCCTACCACAAGTGGTATTGTCATTCTGATTGATCAATAGCCTACCACAAGTGGTATTGTCATTCTGATTGATCAATAGCCTACCACAAGTGGTATTGTCATTCTGATTGATCAATAGCCTACCACAAGTGGTATTGTCATTCTGATTGATCAATAGCCTACCACAAGTGGTATTGTCATTCTGATTGATCAATAGCCTACCACAAGTGGTATTGTCATTCTGATTGATCAATAGCCTACCACAAGTGGTATTGTCATTCTGATTGATCAATAGCCTACCACAAGTGGTATTGTCATTCTGATTGATCAATAGCCTACCACAAGTGGTATTGTCATTCTGAGACAAATATAACTTTAACGCTTTATCGTTTTGTCAAGTTGATTCAATTCGATATCTTAATGAAAAGAATGTAATAAATCTTCATGTTATTTATGCGAATATATTGCAAACATGTGGAACACAACAGTCTTCGCCTAGAGAGCATAAATCTCACAAAAATCACAAATTTAACTTTGTGATAACATTTCAAATCAAACCAAAGCAGAAATCATATAAATAAAGAACGGAAAAAATGGGATATTTTTGGATTTTTTTCTTAGCTTGTAACGTTTAAACGTCTTCCGTCTTTTTTACTTAGTACAGTTTCTAAGTTTTCTGTACACTGTAGGTTACAATGCAACAACACGTTACAAGGGAGGTTACTCGTACTTTTATCAGATCTGAATAGAATTTTAAAGCAATATGGTTTTAGTAATATCAAGAGCAACCCAGATTAGTTTAGTTCATTTTTGTTCTTGTTATATGCTCGGTGATAGCTGGTACAAGGCCCTATCAACCAATCTATTGGTCTAATATAGCCTTTATCAGACGAATGAAGTTCCTATGTTTGGAATACAAATATTTGTATTGCAAAGTTTAGCCACGAAACTACAGTGATAGAGATCAAATATGTACAAAGTAATGAAGTAAATTGCGATTTTAATTAGACTGTCAAAATGTCAGCCTGTATTTATATCGTTCACTAATTAAATTATATGCCAGGAATTAAACTATTTTGTGCATACAAATGGTTGAACAAATATTGTCATTATATGGGTTCATCCGATAAATCAATTTAAGTATGACAATTGACAGCAAATATTTTGTTTTATCTAAATTGTGAAATACAAAAAAGTACAAAGAGGTATGGCGTACTCGCCCCGGTTTCGACCTAAATGTGACAAATAGTAAAATCAAAAATAATACTTTGCATTTCAGCAAATTTAGATATCTGACATGGACCTAGAATATGTATTTCATTTCAATAATAATTACCATAACTTTAGTATGCATATACAATACCTACACCCATCTTTGTAGCCCAAAAACAAAAGATTCAAATATCCCTACCTCCCTACCGGGACGTAACCTATATCTCGATGACAGAGCCACGGAGTGATCTCCCTTCCTTTCCTTTTATGGCGCCTGCTGACGGCCCGGAGCTAGCCCCATAACAAAATCTTGTTTTGTCGGTTTGGTTTGAGTGTCAACTCAATTTATTGCGCAATTTGTGTGCTTTATATCCATCTGCCCTTATAACTACAATTATTTGTTGTTGAAAATTATTTTTGCGACTTTTTCGGCCGGTTATTTTACTCCACGTGTGCCGGTGGTGTGCCACGCGGTCCACCATTGTTGTGTGTAAAATTCCGACCTCTGTTTATTTCAGTGACGGTTGTTTGTTTCGGCAAACGTTATTTATTTTAACCGTTTTGGATTTATATTACGGGTGAAATTCTTTCTTCATTGCGTACTTTGTACTATCGTATTTTATTATTTTTTCCCGTGTTTGTCTGATTGTAAACTTTGTTTACTTTCGCTTTGGAGGGTATGTCTCGGCCGGGACAGCGACGGGGGACTGCTCATGGGTGTTCCGATTTCTTCTTTGAACGGGACCCTCATGATGCTTTTCCCCAGTGTCGTCCTTGCAGTGAGGTTTCGCCTTGTGAACTTTGTTCACAGACTGAATCTCAGGACGAGCCATTCATTGTTCCAAAGCGACCATCAGCTTGCCGTAAGAGAGATTCGTCTGCTTCTTCCGGTAAACGAGGGAAGCAGAGAGGTAGGGGTCGTGACACCAGCTCTCTGGGTTCTGGTGGTACAGTCTCTGTTCCTGTCTCGGTGGGGTCTCGCTTCGGCGAGTCCCTCTCGTGAGCAGGGGGGGGGGCTCGGGTTCAGGAACCCGAAGTTCAGGAACAAGAGTATGGGAGGGGCAGCCCCGACCCTGGCTTGGCACAGCCCAGGGTCGAATTGCCCGGGAACGCTCGTAAGCTTTCGCGCTTGCCATCGGGTAGGGACTGCCAGCCGCCGGTCACTGATCAGTGATCCCGGCATTCCAGGTGGTGCTGTCGTTAGGGACAGTCTTGGTGCCGGGCCTGATCTTTCGGGTTCAGGTCCTGGTGTGACTACAGACTTTCTTTCGATATTGTCTGTGTTTACCGGGATTAGTCCAAGCCGGTTCGTACTATGACCATGTCCCCGGATGCATCCATGACAGGATGGGGAGCTTACCTCGACGGGCATTGCCGGTCGGGGGAGTGGTCTGGGGAACACATCAATGTGCTCGAAATGAGGGCTGTTCTGTTGGCTCTGCAGTCTCTTCGGGTGATCCGGCATTCCAAGGGGGTTTGTGTGGCTACGGACATCACTACAGCTGTCGCATATCTAGAGAGACAGGTAAGAACCAGGTCTTACACCCTGTGTGCCCTTGCTATCCGCATTCTTCTTCTTTGCAAGAAATGCAGTTGACAATTTGTGTCAAGCATCTCCCAGGCAGGTTAAATGTTCTGGCGGATACTCTTTCCAGGCGCCGCCAGCCGGTTTTGACAGAGTGGCAACTGAATTTGGCAGGTGTGGGACAGGCCCCACATAGACCTGTTTGCCACTTCACTGAACAATTAGTTGCCAACGTTTGTCTCTCCGGTTCCAGATCCAACGGCTTGGGCTATGGACGCTCTCTATATCTGGATTGGGAGGGAATGCATATGCATTCCCGCCCTTCAACCGGGTGGGCAGGGTGCTGCAGAGGTTTCGGGAGCATCAGTGTTTCCTCCTCCTAATAGCGCCCCTATGACTGAGGTAGCCTTGGTTTCCGGAGCTTTTGTCGCTTCTGGTGGAAGAGCCCCTGGTTCTTCCTCTCAGAGCGAACCTCCTTCGCCAGCCTCGGTCTAGGACGATGCACTCTCGATCGGAGGCCTCGCTCAGGCTGCTTTCGTTGGGTCTGAGGAACGGGTAGGTTGCTCTGTCCCTGTCGGGCGCTTAGGTTTTACCTCGATAAAACCGGGGAGGGGGGGGGGCAGGGTCAGCAGGATATCTCCTCTCAATCAGTGTCTAGTCCCACCCTGTATTCCTCCCCTTGCCTCCTCATCCCGGCTGCCTTTTGGCTTCATAAATGGGGTTTGAGTAAGGGAGATCTATCCGTGACTCTGTCATCGAGATATGGGTTACGTCACGGAAGGGAGGTAGGGATATTTGAATCTTTTGTTTTTGGGCTACAAAGATGGGTGTAGGTATTGTATACGAATACTAAAGTTATGGTAAGTATTACATCATGAAAATTGGTTTTACTTCAAAAACCTCAATATTATCATGTCCATAACCAGATTTTTTTTTAGAAAATTTAGGGGTATCCCATTCAGACTCCTCCATAACTATAGATCCAATCGCACTCAACATAATTTGAACAACTTTAGAAAACATCGAAATAGCTTTCACAATCCTAAAAATAGGACAAAGGAATCATTTTACGCGGACGTTAACGGTCTTTTAGACAATTTTAGTGATACAAATCCCAGAAATGCTTTGGAAACTTGTCCGCAGATTATTAAAATTATCTCAAACGTCTGCTTGAACTTGACCTTGAGCTAGTATACCGCCATTACGGAATGCGACTGGAAACATAGAAATGGATGATGACATAAAGACTAACATACTTAATGACTACTTTACTTCTATTTCTACTATTGACGATACTGACACTGACGTACCTTTTATAGAATCCAGAACAGACTCGACTATCTCAGACATACCCTAAATTAATGACATTATTGACATACTTAAAACTTTAAAAATTGAAAAAGCTGTAGGAAATGATACAATTAGTCATAACATGTTAAAGAACACCGTAAATACAGTTGCTTATCCGCTATATTTAATTCTTTCCCCAGACATTAGAAGCTTGCTCTAGTGATGCCAATTTTTTTTTAAAAATGAGATAAACAAGACCCCTCAAATTATAGACCTATTGCATTGCTAAGTACTATTGGTAAGGTTTTTGAAAGATTAGTTGCTAAACATTTACATAACTACCATTTAGAGAATTCTCTTACATATAAGTATCAGGCAGGTTTTCAACCAGGTCATTCTACTGTACACCAGCTTATAGAAATATACCACAACTTGTGCGACATTCTTGAAAAAAGCAACCCACCTGTTTAGTCTTTTGTGATATTTCTAAGGCATTCGATCGAGTGTGGCACAGGGGCTAGAGGTGAAAATAGCTAGTTATGGAATATCGGGTAAGTGTTTGGAATGGTTAATTAATTATATTACAAAGAGATCTCAACAAGTATTTTTTGGAAACAATAAATCCTCTGTTAAGACAACTAATGCACGAGTACCACAGGGTTCAGTCTTAGGTCCATTGTTGTTCATACTTTATGTTAATGCTATAACAGATCATTTAGAAAGCTTATCAAAACTTTTTGCAAATGATACTTCTCTATTATATTCAGATAAATCTCCACAAATATTAGAATGTTGATAACCATAAACATCTGGGAGTATTCATCGATGCTAACTGTAATTGGAGCTATCATATTGATAATATTTGTAAAAATAAAGTAGTCAAGCAATTAGGTGTCGTCCGTAAATTGAAATATACTCTAAACCGCCGTACATTAAATAAGATATGTAGATCGTTTATATTTCCTGTTTTAGAATATTACTGTGAACTTTTGGATGGTGGTACTCTTACTGATACAGATAAGTAAGAAAAGTTACAATTAGAGGCAGATCGTATTGTCACCGGTTCACCTTCTCATGCTAGTAGGTAATCTATATATACTGAAACGGGATGGGAATCCCTAGCCCTTCGGAGGTCCCGTCGGAAACAGTAATTATTTTATAAAATTCATTATGATATTACTTCTAACTATCTAAACACTCTACTCCCTCCCCTTGTCGAAAATGCTCAATACAATCTTAGAAACACCGAAAACTACAACCTGCCTAACAACAGACTAGAGTTATCTACATGTAACATGTCTTACTTTCCTTCTACTATTAGGCTCTGGAATCAATTAACTTTAAGTATTAGGCATAGCTCCTCTTTTTCATCCTTTAAAACTGCCATTAGAGACAAACATTTGCCTCGTGTACCCAATAACTTTTTCTACGGCGGTAGAAAAAATAACATCTTACATACAAAACTAAGAAACAGTACTAGCACTTTGAAAAACGATCAATTTCGAGTTAACCTGGTTGATGACCAACATTGTAGATGTGGCTACCCTATTGAAGACACGTTCCATTTCTTTTTGGACGCTGTGTACAGCATTCATGGCGGTCCCCGCCAAGCCTGGGCAAATCACAAACAAACAACAGACTTTCTTCTTCCGCGGAAGATCTTTAAATGCTGTGTTGATTATTTCATGGTATGATTAATGGTATAAAATGATGAAATACATATGAAAACGATCAATAAATCAAAGAAAAAATATTGAAATTTTACCAAAAGGCGAGTTTTTTCAGTGAGCATCATGAACTATATCAATCTCAGATTACTACGCTTTTTGGACCGAGTAATTTCTTCATACAAAAAAACCAACAACACTTATCTCCTTCCGCGAAAGATCTTTAGATAATGTGTTCATTATTTCATGATATGGTCAATGCTATAATATTGTAAAATATATCTGTATAAGACAATTTATTTATATAACATTTTTTTTTTTTTTTTTTTTATTTAACCGTAAACTTTCCCATAATCGTACGGGACAATTTTGGTTTGCAGTGTTGTCTGGTCAAGATCACTGTTACTATTCTTAAAAAAGATCATTGTCTGCGCTGTAGCAGCTTCATTCCTTGAAAGATTTCCATCGATTTGAAACACTAAATAAGGACCATAATATAAGACACGTTTCAATTTCAGGGTTTGGTCAAGGTCATCGTTACATATTTTCATACTGCTAACGGTAGCCAGTAAGGGACCTATATTGTTTTAGCAATACTGTGCTTGTTATATATATTTTTATTGAAAATTATGGTAAAGGGATCGGCTATTATGACCCTTACTGGACAACATGTTCTTTATTATTTACTGCCATTCTGTACTGAAATACCACCTCCGTTATTCCATTATTTGAATCCTTCATACACAGCATCCCTGAGTGCACTCAGCACTTTGATTTAACTGTGATAAGTATGTTGAACAGAGAATTAAACTTTATCGTGAACTGAATGAATACATCCCCCTTACATTGAATCTACTTCTTTTTGGAGATATAACAATTTCGGAAAAAGAAAACAAAATTATATTCATGCATACTCAGCAATTTATGCATGACTCGAACAGATTTTTTAAAAAAATCCCTCAAAATCGACATCTACTTATAGATTGACAACACGAGTTGCAACATACAGATATAAGAATATATAAAAACAACAAAGCCGTGTGTTTGGTCTTTCTCTGTGCGAACGGACTAGTTGAAACGGAAATACCAGCAAGAGCGGGGTGATCAGGAAGAACATATAATAGCATGGGATGTAATGAACATTTGATCAGTAGAAAGTAGTGAACAGCGAATAGTATAACTAGTCCGTTCGCATGGAGATGGAACAACCACGTGATCTGATACGTATTTTCTGAAATTTATTGTATTGTTGCAGTAATTATCCAGTAATTTAAAACAAATCGAACTCTCTAACCTCCTCTCTCCTCCTCCTCCTCTTACCCCCTTTCCCCCTCTCTCCTCCTCCTCTTACCCCCTCTCCCCTCTCTCCTCCTCTTACCCCCTCTCCCCTCTCACCTCCTCCTACTCTTACCCCCTCTCCCCTCTCTCCTCCTCCTTCTCCTACCCCCTCTCCCCTCTCTCCTCCTCCTCTTCCAATTTCAATAAATTTTATTGTCAAAGGACAAATGAATNCCCTCTCTTCTCCTCCTCATCTTACCCCCTCTCCCCTCTCTCCTCCTCCTCTTCCAATTTCAATAAATTTTATTGTCAAAGGACAAATGAATTGGGCAGCAGGCATAGCCTATTTAAGCCCTTTCTAAACATAGTAACAGACAGTGGTACAAGCATAGAATAGACATAAATATTAGAACACATACAAACACATATAAACAAGTTGGTATTATCAAATTAATCATCAAATTAGGGGAAACAACTACTAATACTCATTTTTATTATAACTGAATCTAATTGTTTAAATTCTAACCTTTTATTTTGATACAGACATATAAAATATATATATATATTTATACATATTATGAAGAGAAAAGAAAAATAATTTGTTGGTGGAGCTGCATGTATAAACATTTGATGGGATAAAATAACCGCACCCAATAGATACAGGCCAAAAATTCCATTGTTTTACACAAGGTCATCCACTGATGAATTTGGAAATTCAATTCCACCAAATAGTTTAATTCATGCATATTAACCACAGGTTAGATATATAATTAACATGTTGTAAAGCTTTATATTCTTATTTATGTAGTTGTTTCCCAATATTTTTTAATAAAATAGTATAACTGGTCTTCTGAACCCCAGCCCCCCTCACTAACAGTATTTAAAAATAAACAATGAAGACAAATAGGAAATATTAATATTAATATTCATGTACCATTTCTGGAAATCAAAAGAATTACATAGAGAAAAAATAAAATGTAAATAAATAAATAAAGTGTAAATAAATAAAATGTAAAATTTCATTCAAAATTGAAGTTAATTGTCCTTAATCTTCTAGAACTTAAAATGTAATTGGATATAGATAGGAGAATATGTTTGTTTACATTTTCATCATATCTCTCACAAACATTTAGCATGACATCTAATGATAAATGGTTGTGAGTTTCATGGAATATATTCTGAAAAAGTACAATACGATCCTCAGTGTATTTTTTTTCTGATGGTCATTATTTAGGTTACTGGCCTCATTTCTCAACTGACAGAGAATAATATTAGTTTCCCTATTTCCTAAAAACTTAAAGACATCAATTGTTCTTGTGTTTAAAACTACATACATCTGTATATAGGTGCATGATCAGAATATTCATTAAAACGACCAACTTCAAAAGATTTGACATTTGCCATCGACAACTTATCAGCTAGTACATAATTTATTACACTTGTACCATTTGAATTACAAAACGTTATTTTACCATCTGGATCACCTATAGTACGACCGTTAAGAATCTGAATTCCCGTTGACTTACACAACTGTAGCAACTACGCCCAAAAGTGTTAATTTGTAGGTCCTCTGAGTTACGCGTTACGTCACATGGCTCCTGAGGATAAGACATAAAACCATCAAGTTGACGATGGACACTTTCGTGTAACGAGTCGATCGATATATAATCTGGTTCTCTACCAGTCCGACAGTTAAGGTCCCCTATTACAAATACTCTACCTAAGGCACTATAATGACCTATACCGTTCTCTAGTAGTTGAAAGAAGTCCTCTTCATATGCGCCGTAGAAAACTGATCTTACTGGCGGTAAATAGGTTAGAGCTATAAAGACATCTTTATTATCAGGGAAAAGCTTGCTGTCGATTTTTATCCATAAAATACTGTCCAATTGTACGGATTGTAGAGAAATAAAACCACGCAACCATGGTTTGAATAAACACACTAGACCGCCTCCTTTACACTTGGATCTGAGGACAGGTTGAAAATGCTCAAAACCATTCACCGCGAAATCGTCCGCGTCGTCCAACCAGCATTCCGAAAGGCATACAATATCTGCCTCACTAAATGATTCACAAAATGAGCTATTCTCGATCTTACTTTTCAAACCCCTCTGAACGTTCCAGCTACAAATATGAAGAGTGTGATTGACCTCCGAAGACCCCTACAGCACCGATTTGACGTTAGTCTCCTCAGACCCAGATCCCGTGGGTGTCGGAAGTGACGTACGCTGTGCCTGACCGCCATTTACACGATCACACTGCCCCCTCCTACCGTTTCCGGGAAGGGCCCAAGCAGACGCGACAGCCCGATTGCTACCCTGAGATGTTAACGCCTGAAACCTGTTTGAAGTAGACACGTTCTCAAATGAGCTACTCACGCCTGAGTTACTATGACTGTCATCCTTAGGTGTTGAGGGTTGTCGCTGCCGTTTAGCTGGCCTACCATTATAGTGTGTTGGTCTGTTCTCCGGGACCGTATTACTTTGTACGTCATTCTCCTCTCCAGTGAACAAGACCCCATCGACGTAAATTTTATCTCTCACAAACTTGACCTTGTGCCTTCGCTTCCTCAGTCGCTTTGCCACAGGACTTCTTCCACGGCTGCAGGGAACTGCTCGTTCACGCCGTAATGCGTACAATATTTAATGTAGCATATGTGTACGGGACAGCACCAAACTATGTTGGTTCTGATAAAGGAACCGGGCCACAATAGGACGAGGTTTTCCTCTTTTCCTCTTACTAAATCGATAATGTCGTCAATGGAGTGAAATGACTACTTGAAAATTATAAAAGTTTAATCATTTTAACAAAGATAGTAATTATATTTTAACTAAGACTTTTTAAACACTAATTGCTTACCTAGTAGATACGGAAAATTGACATGTTCATTGGACCGAATATTGTTCTTGATCTTACACACCTGTTACAGTTCACGTGCGCGTGTAAGTACGTGTGATGATACTAAGACAATGGCCGTATGTAAGGCCGGAACACAACTAAGTCCTACCTGGTCGAGTTAAACAGGGCTTACTGATTACCCACCTGGTAGTGTTACCAGGTATGGGAGTTCGACAAACATTGTTATCAGCAAGACACGTCACACGCTGACCTTTACCTAGCGATATCGCTAAAGGCATAAACCGGAAGCAGACGAAATACCATATTGAAATTTATGAAGTCAAAATGCTTCGGGCAAAAAAGTCCTGCTAATTGATATAGAAATGGAATAATGGAAGAACAAACGAAATCAATAAGACGTTATGTCTCTAGGACGGTGGACTAGAACCAAGAGTTGACCACCGGACAGCACAGAACCTTCACACAAGGCAACCTTAAGGTAAACTACAAACATATAGCTTTTATTACTTCTTTATTATGAGTTATCCGAACACTTGATTAATGAGTACGTGTCTTATTCTTATAAAACATACTTACATACAGTTGATAAATATATTTATGAGAGTATCTTAGCTATGTGTTGTTATAGAGCAATGAAAACGAAAAAAAGGATTTAAGTACAATGTACATACATCTCTCTTTTTATTTATTTACAAAAGTATACCAATAAATCACATGAGATTTGTGACTTTTTCAAGTTTCAACACATTTCACTTTTATGTTATAACAAAAAAAATGTTTATAACTTCTTTCAATATATCGAAGAGGACCTTACATTAAATAATGTAATAAAAGACATGCACCCAACGTAAATGACCTTGGAAGTATAGCTTATTGTCAGCACAGACATATGAACAAAGTATAGGCGTGTGTAATCACAGTGTCACCGGGTAGTCACACTAAATAAAGATAACGACTCGTGTTTATATGCTCGACAGTGAAGTCTCATCAATAAGGGGGAAACCAAGAATCATCCTTATCACAACACAGCGTCAACAAGCATGTATGTCTCTTTTTAAACTTAATGTCACCTAATCAGGGTGGTTGTCTACCTGTAAAAATACGTATCGAGTTATAGAAGTAATTGCAGTTTCTATTCACACGAAATGAACATCGTGTTGAGTTAAAATTTACTTGTATAGTTACTTTCCTAAAAAAACACTCTTGTTCACCCTGTAAGGAAACCGGCAATTGACATCTCAGATATTGTCTTGTTAATTAAACACGAGGAAATCTAAATATCGGGTAAAGAAACTGTAGATCAAAATACATGCTCATATACGGACCTGCATAAAGTTTGTTAGAATATTATTATTTTAATTTTTAATAACTTCTTTGTATAAAAATAGATAAGATAAAATAATGTTATAACATTATAAAAGCATTATAAAAACTAAAGAAAGAAATTTGAAATAGTGATAAAAACAGAAACCACAATAACAACACAGACCAGAGAAATGCTATTGACCCAGTGATGTTTCTAACCATTACAATATAGACAAGGCGGATAATATTACCAAAAGTATGTGTATCACAATAACAAGCCAAACAAGGACATGGGAACAGTACTGTCATAGTGATGTTTAGTATGACACTGACAGTACACAGACCTGGGGAGGTACATGTAACTAAACAAGGACATGGGAACAGTCATAGTGATGTTTAGTATGACACTGACAGTACAAAGACCTGGGGAGGTACATGTAACTAAACAAGGACATGGGAACAGTCATAGTGATGTTTAGTATGACACTGACAGTACAAAGACCTGGGGAGGTACATGTAACTAAACAAGGACATGGGAACAGTCATAGTGATGTTTAGTATGACACTGACAGTACAAAGACCTGGGGAGGTACATGTAACTAAACAAGGACATGGGAACAGTCATAGTGATGTTTAGTATGACACTGACAGTACAAAGACCTGGGGAGGTACATGTAACTAAACAAGGACATGGGAACAGTCATAGTGATGTTTAGTATGACACTGACAGTACAAAGACCTGGGGAGGTACATGTAACTAAACAAGGACATGGGAACAGTCATAGTGATGTTTAGTATGACACTGACAGTACAAAGACCTGGGGAGGTACATGTAACTAAACAAGGACATGGGAACAGTCATAGTGATGTTTAGTATGACACTGACAGTACAAAGACCTGGGGAGGTACATGTAACTAAACAAGATAAACTCTAAAGAGGATATAGTTGGGTTGTAACAATACTATATCTCCTGTTTCAAGTATATAATAATAAATATTTAGATAATTGAGGTATATTGAGAGTTCATAGACCTAGGGATGTATATGTAACTAAACAAGAATACCTCTTGTTACTAAACAGTCATAGCTCTGATATCGAAAGTATTAGATACCTTAGAAATGTTACTAAATCATATATGTCATATTGACAGTACCTAAACCTGGGAAATGTTACTAAAACACTATTTGTCATATTGACAGTATATTTACAGAACAAAGCCCAGTGGGGAAAAAAAATATAAATAGGTTACCAGCAGAAGTATTACCACGTGACTGTTGTAAGTTTGAAAAACTAGAATTGAACTAAATAGCTTTAAGCAAAATCATCATCTCTTTTTTTATGGTTGATTGTTCCCAAGGTGTAAATATTGGCATGATACACATAATGGATAATAATCACTGACGGCTCTTTTCGAGTCGAAACATGTCAACAACTCTCTGCATTAAAATTAGGATCTAAGGAAGAACCACTGTGTTCGAGTCACTCCTTTTAAGTATATAATGGATAAAAGTACAATATAAAGAAGAGTCTTTTACGTTCGTAAAGATTTTGCAAATAAAGATTGAAATGCAGCGTTTGAACATGTACATTACATGTCCTCAAAGCCCCTACGGCGTATATCTACAGATGTACTGTGTATGAGGGTATACAACACAGTTCCGTCCCAACATATCCCATGATGTATGGTAGCGCTTCTTGGGAATTTTTTGAAAGGAACGGTGTAGCATAACATCATACTTTTGTTTAAATGCATCGGTTCTGACTCAATTACTACACCCTGGGGTAGATTTTCCCTATACTACATACCTACATATGAAAGACCCTACTAGACTATACTACATACCTATACATCTGATATACCCTACTATCCTTTATTACATACCTACATATTATAGACCCTACTAGCCTTTACTACATACCTACATATGATAGACCCTACTAGCATATATTACATAGTCACCTACATATGATAGACCCTACTAGCCTTTACTACATACCTACATATGATAGACCCTACTAGCATATACTACATACCTACATATGATAGACCATACTAGCCTATACCTCATACCTACATATGATAGACCCTACTAGCCTTTACTACATACCTACACATTATGGACCCTACTAGCCTGTACTACATACCTACATCTGATAGACGCTACTAGCCTTTACTACATACCTTCATATGATAGACCCTTCTAGCCTTTACTACATACCTACATATGATAGACCCTACTAGACGTTACTACATACCTACATATGATAGACCCTACTAGCCTTTACTAAATACCTACATATTATAGACCCTACTAGCCTTTACTAAAAACCTACATATTATAGACCCTACTAGCCCTTACTAAAAACCTACATATTATAGACCCTACTAGCCTGTACTACATACCTACATATGATAGACCCTACTACATTGTAGCAATAACTTTCTATGTTTTCCTTTTGAATTGTAAACAAACACTAATAAAAATCAAAGTACTGAAAATTCTGAAAGGCTAAACTCTTTAAGCTTTAAGGGCACCATCAAGCTAAGTCTGATCATACAAGTCATTATAATAAGATATTAAAGTGGGGGATTTCAAATGAAATTTACAAACAATAGAACAACATTTTATAAACATTTTAAATGTTTCTGCTGACCAGTATGAGCATCCCCCTTCCCCGAGTACGAGATTTCAAAGGCGTTTGCTGAAAAAATACTTTTCGTACTTCCACGAACATATATTAGACATATACAAGTCTGTAGTATTTCATGGCTCCCAGCTTATATTACATAAAGATCCTTGATAAAATGAAAGGCGTAGTTCATTTGTTTTACATTTAAAATATATTCAAACTATATATGTTCCAGTAGATCTATGTATGTCGTTGAAGAAAACAGCCATCACATTTTTTAGGGGCCGGAGTGAACGAGTAGGATGTTGGACCGGGAGAGGCCGGAACGACTTGATTCGTTTTTATAGAATATGAGCTGTCCTCAAAAAGTGTTTTGAACACAATAGGAACATTTCGTGAGTTTTTCCCACTTTCAACAAACTGTACGCATTGTTTCTAAACACTGACAAGTTCAAGGGAAATGCGTGGAAACGAGACACTATCTGCATGCGTGTTCCGACATCCATACACAACACGTGTTTTATTCCTCCTCGATACGAGCTCCTTCCACAACACTTCAGCGTTAAAATAAACGTCTATGGATATGTAAACTTGTCGTTTTTAAACATGTATAATCACAATAAAAGGAAGATAAAAACGTTGTTAATCACATGACAGGCCGCATATATCACGGCACATATCGCTCTTCTTTGGTAAAATATAATGGGGTTGAGTTGACCGAGTTGAACTTGTGATGTCACATGTCTGGGACACCGAAACGGGGTCATCGCTGTAGGGCCACAGTTGAGATTTCAAGAAACATTGTGATTTCTCTGAAACGAAAGTCGCTATGGCGTTCGCGCTTTCTCCACTTTCTGTTTTATGAAATGGTGTATTTTCAAACTTAATATTGCAAATCATTCTGGGTACACTTTAAAGGGTGCATAAAATACTATCCATTTTGTGGTATTAAGTGTTCTATAGATATAAGCTGTATTAACTGTTGATTTTTTTTCAATATGTTATTTAATACAGAACTAAGTGCAAATACACAGAATGGGTTGTTTTTTCTTCGAATAGACAAGTGTCATGGCGACTGTTGCGCACGTGGGTCCGATATGCATGCAAAGCCGACGTGCAAATTACTGAATGTACAAGGTACACTAGAATGTTATCATTCAACACATTGAAATAAATACTTGCTGACTCAAAATTCTATATAAGTATAAGTGCAGAGATTCCTTGCTCCGTAAAGTTGATTAAAAGACATATTTTCTGTGTGATCAATCAATGTAAATAGTGTCATGGCGGCCATGCGTGCATAGTGCAAGTGAAACGTCTAAATCCTCACTTCTCCATCATTTTGAAAAAATGTTTGCTATTGAAAAATGCATTCTCACAGTATTCAATTACAGACATCACATATGGTTGTGCTTACTTACGGTCTGAAACGATCTTTTCTAAGGCGTAAAATGCGAGCAGTTGATAGTCGATTTTACCATTATTTTGGAAGCTCTGTTTTTTTTCTAATATCCGAAGATTTTTTAAATTTAGTTATGCATCGATATTGACAAATGAAAATTATATTCAAATAATAACTAACTGTTTCAAATCCATTATGACAATCTTGGTTTTACCGACTTGCGACTCGACAGTGCTAAGTTTGTATCACAAGTGATTCAAAGTGTGGAGGATTATGTGATGTGGGATATAAGATTTTATCACATACCTGTTGAATCTTGTTATAGTAATACAAGCAATTTTCAGACCATGAAATACAACGTTCTGTATTGCACATGTGCAATACGGAATGTTGTAGTTACCTACTAGCCGGAACTACTTTTTATGGGAATCCCCTTGTCATGGAGAACTGAAAAGTTCCCGGTATTTACAAAAAATATCGAAGTTATAAAATCTTTGTATCGATTTCTACCTAATACGGAAGGTATGTGACAAAAGCAAGAACACACACTTGTGTTTTTCTAACGAATAAGAAAGCACTCATTTATTGCGCGGGCGTATATATATTCGTCCGCGCAATACACTCGTGCTTTCTGATTCGTTAGAAAAAAACAAGTGTGTTGTCTTGCATATATATTGAGATGACTTTTTTGATGATTGATATACCATTCCTCATTTTTTTTAAACAAAAATCAACAGTTTGAATTTTCCGGTAAATCAACACTATGGACTTCGAAGTCAGTCATCCCATAATCCAGTTCGCCCCGCCATATTGTCACGTATCGGAGAATTAATGTAAACTAGAGCAATGTCAGTTCATGTTTGATGTGTGTGTCAATCTGAAAAGTGTCAGAAATGCGTGAATTTTTTGATAGGGTAAGCTTCTTGTTTATTTTTATTGTTTGTCTCGCAGAAATTGTATGTATGCAGAAACCATTTTGAGTAATGGCGGCAATACCTTTATGACAGACCGTTTACACATTTCAACACCAGGTGGTGTTAGTAACTTGTTGGAAGATTAAGACCAATAAGAATGCTAGGGTTGTAGTTGTACACAGGCTTCAGAGGCGTTGACAAAAGGCTGCAACGTAACTGCGTTACGTTTAGCCTAAAGAGTGTATCTCGAAGCAATTGGAAAACTTTAAGGTGTAATTGTTCTTGATGTTATCAGTTTATAAAACCATGTTGCGAAGTAGTTTTAGCTAAGGGCTGTACAAAGAAAATGTAAATATTTTTATATAACACATGTGGCGCTATTTACATCTGTACCTGGTTCATAATTCTGTTTATAATGTGTTTATTGATTGAACACGATAGCGGGAACCAATTAATAATTGCAAATTTAAAATGACACATGTTACTAAATGTGGCTAATGCAGTCGATGAATGGATAACTTAATTACCGCATCGTAGCTGGAGTGATATGGTGAGCGAGGAGAGCATACAAAATATAAGCAGGCCTGATAAAAAATCAAAAACAAATACTTGTGAATAATATAAAAAAAAATATAAATCGATCGTTTATGAAAGAGAGTGAGGGGTATGGAAGCCATGAAAGAGAGTGAGGGGTATGGAAGCCATGAAAGAGAGTGAGGGGTATGGAAGCTCTCCTACGAGAAGTCACGATTTGTTAATTTGTAACATGCTGGTGAATCAAAAAAAAAATGAAAAAGAAATGACCGCATCGTCATTTAAACTACACATAGGTAATTATATAAGTCTCTCTGAACATAGTCATTTCGTTCTTACCAGATCACGTGACAAGTCAGGCGGTTAAGTATGTTCCTGACAGGATCAAGACGGGTGAAAACGACTCTACTAAGTCTGTTTTATATTTTCTCCTTCTTACAGACGATTTGGATCCGGAAAGGAGTGGAACTCGAGGAATGGAGAAAAATATTAAAAGTTTAAAATGTTCACGAAACGGCATATTTAAAAGATGTATAGCTGCCGTCCTGGTTTTCACAACATTAAACCTTGTGATATATATGTTGTTCGATTACTTTGGTGTCTTTGGTATCAACAAAAGAATGAGAAACTTGTTGATTTATAGTAAAAATGTGTCACACGAAGTAGAACACATGCTTCAGCAGTTAAATGGGACTATACATCCTTTGACAAAAGCCTACACCTCTCGGAGCCCCTTACCCGATTGTCCGGACGTCCCTCCAAAACTAGGTAAGTCATTTCAATCATTTTATATATTACACACTTAATCACACTGATATACGTCAATTAATGAATTAATTGATCGGCCGTTTTACACCAGTGTGTTATTTCACATTATATATTACCACACAAACCATCCTCATTCACGGCGCAATAGCGATGGTGGGAATCGTATTTAAAGACGTACGCTTCACTGTGTTAAATGCATACGACACCCTTTCATGAAGAAGTTTAGCAGTATAAGCTTAGTTAACTCTTGGCGAAACACTACTGAGATATTAATGCATTGACGTCGTTAACAAATACACGTTCATTAAAACGTATCTTATCAAATAATATTAATTAAAATTATTAGGCACAAGTTTTCACAACTTACTTGGCCCTGTAGCTATATATTTTCCCATACACGTTAATTAAGGGAAATATCTCTAACACATATTATGCATAAAACACACTATCAGATGGATACGGGTACGATGGGGTAACCGGATGTTGGGAAATCGTGTCGGGGTATAGATTTTTGTAATAATATGATCATCTTTTCCTTTTCCTTCAACTCCGATGAGATGAAAGCACTAAAGACGTGTTGTTCAGCTTTTTTTTATGTACATTGTTATTATATATATATATCTATACATTAGTTACTTTACATACATAATTTGTAATTCACTAATCACCGTTAAAATCATTACTATACTTTCACCATTCAGATAATCTGTACATTAAGATGTGTACTGATGGCCCTTATGATGAATTCGCAGAAAATTGAGGTTTCTCTTGTGAAACCTATTTCTATTATAAATACTTACCACAGTCATTATTATGTATATGTCAACCCTACTTGCCTCTTTACATACGTACAATAAAGATCCCCCTTGAAAGTGAGAAACTTCCGATCCGTCGACTGGGGGGGGGGGGGGGGGGGCTCGAAAAGCGCCCTTAACAAGGAATCTATCACAAGTGCTAAATTCCACCTAGGGACCAATTGCCGTGAACGAGGCTTCTCAATAAAGAAGCCTCTAATGAGAGCAGACAATGAAGCGTCCGAGCCCACATACTTGCTACCATTGGAAAGCCAGCACACTACCAATGGCTGAACGATAGCCTGCATTAGTTCCCGGAGACCGACCTTTGCCCTGGAACAGAGACAAAAGAAAGTCGGCTACAACATCGACCGTCGGACACACCAATCACCGAAGGCGGACCATCGAGATTGGTAGACGGCGGAAGACGAAGGTCTAAGTGATTCTGCGATGCGAGTTGCAACTTCTCGAGAAAAGCCTGACTGAGTGAGCCTTCCCGAGATAGCATCCAACCGTGAAGGTGGAGCCGTTCTGGTCCCGAGTAGAACTGCCGGGACCTCGGTTCAGACAGCAGATCCCACAGGGGTGGGATGCTGCGTGGGAAGTCCACGGAAAGCCGAAGCAACAGAGGAAACCAAGGTTGTCGAGGCCAGAGCAGTGCAACCAGCAACACAGTACAAGGGTGTAGAAGAATCTTCTCCAACACCCTGCCCACCAGATTGAAGGGAGGAAACGCATACGCGTACATTCCCGACCAGTCCTGAGATAGAGCATCCACCGCCATGGCCATAGAATCTGGAACCGGAGACACAAACGTAGTAGTTTATAAAGGATACAGTATTATCTCAAGACAAACAACGCAAGTAGCAGTTGGAACCCCAAAGACCGTGGTAAGAACCAATAACACGTTCTTTATTTTACGTATGTAAAGAGCCAAGTAGGGTTGAAATATGCATTATAATGACTGTGGTAACGTATTTTGAAATAGAAATGCACGGTGTATAATGTCGTTCTGTTCGTATACTGCACATGGTCATTTGCCGTGTAGTGTAGCTCCATGACGTAACGTACAATCTCACCTTATCGACGTTTACGGTATAGCTTTCGATATAATAAACTGTAGTCTGTCAATTTTATGTTGATACCCACTTATTCCCAGTAATGGTTGTCCTGTCAGTATGCAGTTATTCTCATTTTCAGGCAACAGTCAACACTATATTCCCTCGGTGTTGGGATGCTCCGAGGGAATGTAGTTTTGACTAACACTCTTGTGTCACCTGTACTTTTGACGGCAATACACTTGTTACAATGTATAACAAACAAAAACATATTTTTGAATAATTTTCATCGACGTCCATTTGATGTTCAGCTATACGAAATGTGGATAATTTAAGGTGTACAGTACTGTACAATCCACAATCTATATAATACATGTTCACTCATTCTCAGTATACAGTAGCTGTCAGTATAATCTACATGTTCACCAATTCCCAATATACAGTAACTGTCAGTATAATCTACATGTTCACCAATTCCCAATATACAGTA
>NW_018407700.1:44760-45252 GCF_002113885.1 Mizuhopecten yessoensis | reverse complement strand
ATATACAGAAGCTGTCAGTACAATCTACATGTTCACTAATTCCCAGTATACAGCAGCTGTCAGTAAAATCTACATGTTCACTAATTTTCAGTATACAGTAATTGTCAGTATAATCTACATGTTCACTAATCCCCAGTATACAGTAGCTGTCAGTACACTCTGCATGTTCACTAATTCTCAGTATACAGTAGCTGTCAGTATAATCTACATGTTCACTAATACTCAATATACAGTAACTGTCAGTATAATCTACATATTCACTAATTCTCAGTATGCAGCAGCTGTCAATACAATCTACATGTTCACTAATTCCCAGTATACAGTAACTGTCAGTACAATCTACAAGTTCACTAATTCCCAGTATACAGTAGCTGTCAGTATAATCTACATGTTCACTAATTCCCAGTATACAGTAGCTGTCAGTACACTCTACATGTTCTCTAATTCTCAGTATACAGTATCTGTCAGTACAATCTACATGTTCACTAATTC
>NW_018407700.1:2745-40262 GCF_002113885.1 Mizuhopecten yessoensis | reverse complement strand
CTGTCAGTACAATCTACATGTTCACTCATTCTCAGTATACAGTAACTGTCAGTACAATCTACATGTTCACTAATTCTCAGTATACAGTAACTGTGTCAGTACAATCTACATGTTCACTCATTCTCAGTATACAGTAACTGTCAGTACAATCTACATGTTCACTAATTCTCAGTATACAGTAACTGTCAGTACAATCTACATGTTCACTAATTCCCAGTATATAGTAGCTGTCAGTAAAATCTACATGTTCACTAATTCTCAGTATACAGTAACTGTCAGTATAATCTGCATGTTCACTAATTCTCAGTATACAGTAACTGTCAGTATAATCTGCATGTTCACTAATTCCCAGTATACAGTAGCTGTCAGTATAATCTTCATGTTCACTTATTCCCAGTATACAGTTACTGTCAGTACAATCTACATGTTCACTAATTCCCAGTATACAGTAGCTGTCAGTACACTCTGCATGTTCTCTAATTCTCAGTATACAGTATCTGTCAGTACAATCTACATGTTCACTAATTCTCAGTATACAGTAACTGTCAGTACAATCTACAAGTTCACTAATTCTCAGTATACAGTAACTGTCAGTACAATCTAAATTGTTACTATTTCCGAAATACAGTATAAAGTTGTACAGGTTCCCCATTCTCTGTTGTTTAATAAGTCTGTTTATTACAGTTGGGCCTCTAGCTACGTATTTGAATTCTCCATCTTTTGCTGAATTGGAAGCTGAATACTCGCTGTTACTTTCCGGTGGCTGTTATTCCCCTGTGGAATGTGAAAGCCGTCACAGGGTGGCTGTGATAATACCGTACCGGAATAGGGAGAAACAGTTACGACGCTTCCTGTATAACATGCATCCTTTTCTACAAAGGCAGCAGATACACTACGGAATTTATGTTATTGAACAGGTACATTTTCTTTGATCAACAAAGCTTTGATGTAAACACCTAAAATTATCATTCCTATTCGTGTATGTCATTATGAAAAATTACTACTCTTCTCAGTCCCTTATTGTTATTAAACGGTAAGTATCATACACTGTTATTGCTTTTACTTTAAACCGATATTTGTACAAAAACAAAACAAAGATGTCTTTCCCCCTTTCAAGCCACTTTACGTTCGATTCTCTCTTTTGTGCAGTTTAAAAGATGATAATCGTTGACATGCATAATGCGCAAAGTAGATATATTTCACTCGAAGTGCACTTATGCTATCTCATAAAGTAAACAAACGAAAACAGCGACTGTTCAAATGAAAATTCATTGACAACTTCCGCCAAAACAGCAGAAACAGTTAGTCGATTTCCTTTGTTGTTACTAAATGTGAATAAAAGTAAATTTAGACAAATACAATATATTTTAAAATAATATATGATCGAATTCAGCTTACCAAATTGATATCATTTAGACGTATGTCTAACTGAACCCGTGTTGTGGCCACCATATAAACCTGTGGGTAGAAGGTACTAGCTCTGTGTGAAACTACAGAGTAAGGAAATATCAGTGTAGAAACTGTAGACTAAAGGCTTTCATTGGTTGTCAACTAGTAACCATATATATACACTTTGTCATGAGATGAATAATATTCGTAATATATTTTATGAACTTTCCTAACTCTTTCCTCACAGTCGGGAAACAACACGTTTAATAGAGCGCTGTTAATGAACATTGGTTATGCCGAATCTTTGAAGATACAAAACTACAATTGCTTCGTGTTCCATGACGTTGACCTGATACCGGAAGACGATCGGATACACTACGGCTGCGGGGAACAACCTCGCCATCTATCGGCTGCTATTGATAAATTTCAATACAGGTGAAAACAATTATCACATTTTTTTTGCATATTTTGGAATTTCTGTGACATATTTCCAATTTGTTTTTAAATATTTGATATATCTGGAAACTTCAAGGAATATCAGCGACATATATCTAGAGTTTTACATTCGCGTATCTCAGTGACATCCTTCTAGTTTCTCAGTGACATGCTCCTAGTTTATAAGTAAGTTTTACATTCACGTATCTCGGTGACATAGTCCTAGTTTATAAGTAAGTTTTACATTCGCGTATCTCAGTGACATGCTCCTAGTTTATAAGTAAGTTTTAAATTCGCGTATCTCAGTGACATAGTCCAAGTTTATAAGTAAGTTTTACATTCACGTATCTCGGTGACATAGTCCTAGTTTATAAGTAAGTTTTACATTCGCGTATCTCAGTGCCATCCTCCTAGTTTATAAGTAAGTTTTACATTCGCGTATCTCAGTGCCATCCTCCTAGTTTATAAGTAAGTTTTACATTCGCGTATCTCAGTGCCATCCTCCTAGTTTATAAGTAAGTTTTACATTCGCGTATCTCAGTGCCATCCTCCTAGTTTATAAGTAAGTTTTACATTCGCGTATCTCAGTGCCATCCTCCTAGTTTATAAGTAAGTTTTACATTCGCGTATCTCAGTGCCATCCTCCTAGTTTATAAGTAAGTTTTACATTCGCGTATCTCAGTGCCATCCTCCTAGTTTATAAGTAAGTTTTACATTCGCGTATCTCAGTGCCATCCTCCTAGTTTATAAGTAAGTTTTACATTCGCGTATCTCAGTGCCATCCTCCTAGTTTATAAGTAAGTTTTACATTCGCGTATCTCAGTGCCATCCTCCTAGTTTATAAGTAAGTTTTACATTCGCGTATCTCAGTGCCATCCTCCTAGTTTATAAGTAAGTTTTACATTCGCGTATCTCAGTGCCATCCTCCTAGTTTATAAGTAAGTTTTACATTCGCGTATCTCAGTGCCATCCTCCTAGTTTATAAGTAAGTTTTACATTCGCGTATCTCAGTGCCATCCTCCTAGTTTATAAGTAAGTTTTACATTCGCGTATCTCAGTGCCATCCTCCTAGTTTATAAGTAAGTTTTACATTCGCGTATCTCAGTGCCATCCTCCTAGTTTATAAGTAAGTTTTACATTCGCGTATCTCAGTGCCATCCTCCTAGTTTATAAGTAAGTTTTACATTCGCGTATCTCAGTGCCATCCTCCTAGTTTATAAGTAAGTTTTACATTCGCGTATCTCAGTGCCATCCTCCTAGTTTATAAGTAAGTTTTACATTCGCGTATCTCAGTGCCATCCTCCTAGTTTATAAGTAAGTTTTACATTCGCGTATCTCAGTGCCATCCTCCTAGTTTATAAGTAAGTTTTACATTCGCGTATCTCAGTGCCATCCTCCTAGTTTATAAGTAAGTTTTACATTCGCGTATCTCAGTGCCATCCTCCTAGTTTATAAGTAAGTTTTACATTCGCGTATCTCAGTGCCATCCTCCTAGTTTATAAGTAAGTTTTACATTCGCGTATCTCAGTGCCATCCTCCTAGTTTATAAGTAAGTTTTACATTCGCGTATCTCAGTGCCATCCTCCTAGTTTATAAGTAAGTTTTACATTCGCGTATCTCAGTGCCATCCTCCTAGTTTATAAGTAAGTTTTACATTCGCGTATCTCAGTGCCATCCTCCTAGTTTATAAGTAAGTTTTACATTCGCGTATCTCAGTGCCATCCTCCTAGTTTATAAGTAAGTTTTACATTCGCGTATCTCAGTGCCATCCTCCTAGTTTATAAGTAAGTTTTACATTCGCGTATCTCAGTGCCATCCTCCTAGTTTATAAGTAAGTTTTACATTCGCGTATCTCAGTGCCATCCTCCTAGTTTATAAGTAAGTTTTACATTCGCGTATCTCAGTGCCATCCTCCTAGTTTATAAGTAAGTTTTACATTCGCGTATCTCAGTGCCATCCTCCTAGTTTATAAGTAAGTTTTACATTCGCGTATCTCAGTGCCATCCTCCTAGTTTATAAGTAAGTTTTACATTCGCGTATCTCAGTGCCATCCTCCTAGTTTATAAGTAAGTTTTACATTCGCGTATCTCAGTGCCATCCTCCTAGTTTATAAGTAAGTTTTACATTCGCGTATCTCAGTGCCATCCTCCTAGTTTATAAGTAAGTTTTACATTCGCGTATCTCAGTGCCATCCTCCTAGTTTATAAGTAAGTTTTACATTCGCGTATCTCAGTGCCATCCTCCTAGTTTATAAGTAAGTTTTACATTCGCGTATCTCAGTGCCATCCTCCTAGTTTATAAGTAAGTTTTACATTCGCGTATCTCAGTGCCATCCTCCTAGTTTATAAGTAAGTTTTACATTCGCGTATCTCAGTGCCATCCTCCTAGTTTATAAGTAAGTTTTACATTCGCGTATCTCAGTGCCATCCTCCTAGTTTATAAGTAAGTTTTACATTCGCGTATCTCAGTGCCATCCTCCTAGTTTATAAGTAAGTTTTACATTCGCGTATCTCAGTGCCATCCTCCTAGTTTATAAGTAAGTTTTACATTCGCGTATCTCAGTGCCATCCTCCTAGTTTATAAGTAAGTTTTACATTCGCGTATCTCAGTGCCATCCTCCTAGTTTATAAGTAAGTTTTACATTCGCGTATCTCAGTGCCATCCTCCTAGTTTATAAGTAAGTTTTACATTCGCGTATCTCAGTGCCATCCTCCTAGTTTATAAGTAAGTTTTACATTCGCGTATCTCAGTGCCATCCTCCTAGTTTATAAGTAAGTTTTACATTCGCGTATCTCAGTGCCATCCTCCTAGTTTATAAGTAAGTTTTACATTCGCGTATCTCAGTGCCATCCTCCTAGTTTATAAGTAAGTTTTACATTCGCGTATCTCAGTGCCATCCTCCTAGTTTATAAGTAAGTTTTACATTCGCGTATCTCAGTGCCATCCTCCTAGTTTATAAGTAAGTTTTACATTCGCGTATCTCAGTGCCATCCTCCTAGTTTATAAGTAAGTTTTACATTCGCGTATCTCAGTGCCATCCTCCTAGTTTATAAGTAAGTTTTACATTCGCGTATCTCAGTGCCATCCTCCTAGTTTATAAGTAAGTTTTACATTCGCGTATCTCAGTGCCATCCTCCTAGTTTATAAGTAAGTTTTACATTCGCGTATCTCAGTGCCATCCTCCTAGTTTATAAGTAAGTTTTACATTCGCGTATCTCAGTGCCATCCTCCTAGTTTATAAGTAAGTTTTACATTCGCGTATCTCAGTGCCATCCTCCTAGTTTATAAGTAAGTTTTACATTCGCGTATCTCAGTGCCATCCTCCTAGTTTCTCAGTGCCATCCTCCTAGTCTATAAGTAAGTTTTACATTCGCGTATCACAGTGTCATAATCCTAGTTTATTAGTACGTAAGTTTTACATTCGCGTATCTCAGTGACATACTTCTAGTTTCTCAGTGACATGCTCCTAGTTTATAAGTAAGTTTTACATTCGCGTATCTTAGTGACATAGTCCTAGTTTATAAGTAAGTTTTACAATCGCGTATCTCAGTGACATCCTCCTAGTTTCTCAGTGACATGCTTCTAGTTTATAAGTAAGTTGTACATTCCCGTATCTCAGTGACAGAGTCCTAGTTTATAAGTAAGTTTTACATTCGCGTATCTCAGTGACATAATCCTAGTTTATTAGTACGTAAGTTTTACATTCGCGTATCTCAGTGACATAATTCTAGTTTCTCAGTGACATGCTCCTAGTTTATAAGTAAGTTTTACAGTCGCGTATCTCAGTGACGTAATCCTAGTTTATAAGTAAGTTGTACATTCCCGTATCTCAGTGACAGAGTCCTAGTTTATAAGTAAGTTGTACATTCCCGTATCTTAGTGACAGAGTCCTAGTTTATAAGTAAGATTTACATTCGCGTATCTTAGTGACATAGTCCTTGTTTATAAGTAAGTTTTACATTCGCGTATCTCAGTGACATGCTCCTAGTTTATAATTAAGTTTTACATTCGCGTATCTCGGTGACATAATCCTCGTGTATAGGTAAGTTTTACATTCGCGTATCTCAGTGACATGCTCCTAGTTTATAAGTAAGTTTTACATTCGCGTATCTCAGTGCAATAGTAATTCTAATAATAATAATATGCAACATTTGATATAGCGCCCCATCTAGCTAAACACCACTCTAAAGCACTCTAAAGTACATAGATATACAATGTTTTACCGTCAATACAATTAGCATATATATTAATCAATACAATATTGAGGAATTCGCAGGAGCTGTCTTATCAGGCGCTTACTACTAGTCCTATGCCACCTGGCTAATATCTCCCTATGTGTGTATGCCTGTGTGTGTGCTGGAGATGTGTTGTGTTCTGTTTGTAGTGAAACCTTGCTTCCAACGGTATCATTTATAGTGCCACCTCACATGAATGCTACAGCACAGATACCGCAACACCCACCCCAGACCATTTTATACTCCTCCTGGGTTGTTGAAGTTGTGTGGGCAGGAGAAAAACACTTTCTCTAATATTCCATGCGTACGGCGACTTCGGGGATCGAACCCCGGCCGCCTGCTTAGAAGGCCGAAGTGTTAACCACTCGACCAATCCGCCCACATAGTCCTAGTTTATAAATAAGTTTTACATTCGCGTATCTCAGTGACGTCTTTGCAGTTTGGGATTATATATCTGATAGACATGTATATATTTTGACTCATTTGAATACTATAGTGATTGTATCTAATGTTATTCATTTTGCGAATAATTCACAATCTTACACATGCACAGTAGAAACATACGTTCATGTTTTAACTAGGTGAGTCCAGGTTATTTCTTCAGTTAAAGTTTCTTTTTTTTCAGACTTCCTTACACAGGTTTATTTGGAGGTGTTTCACAAATTCCAAAAGAGGCCTTCGTAAAGATAAACGGATTTTCAAACAAATATTTCGGTTGGGGAGGGGAAGATGACGATTTATGCTCGAGGTAAGAAAATCATCTATAGAATACCTTATGATATTGATGTTGGAATATTTGGGGGAAATTAAACATTCTCTGTTCAAAAGTCAAAAAAAATAATATTCTTTGATCTAATCTTTGATTATCAAAATACGATGTTATTAGTATTCCTTGCTTCTTATTTATTATTTTTCGTAAAAAGATGGTTGACTCTTCCGGTAAAAGGTTATCAGTTATGATTTTTTGTTGAGGTGAATATGTGGTGTGGTGAATTTCGGAAAGTGATATTAACCGAAACGAACTCAAGGTTAATATAACTTTTCAGGTTCATATAACCACACACAGCTTATCTCTCGTGTAATTTTATGAAATACAGAAACGACATTTTTCTTTCAGTTGGTTTGCAGTATTTGTAACTTATATCGAATATTGTTGGTTCAGGTGTTCTGAGATGTTAATCAATCTCTTTTAATCACTTAATTTGAACATTATCTTTCGTCGCACATTTACAGGGTACGAGCTGAGGGCTACACGATACAAAGGTACCCCATAAATATTGCCAGGTACAAGATGATTAATCATCATCATGAAAGCGGTAACGCCGAGAACCCAAAGAGGTAGGTTCAGCTCTTCAACTTCTGGAGACATACATAATATATAAAAGGAGGTATAAATACTAGACTTTTGGTGACATATATAACCTATACAGGTAGGCATATACCTACTTCACTTTTGGTGATATAAAAGATCTATACAGGTAGGCATAACTACTACACTTTTGGTGACATATATAACCTATACAGGTAGGCATAACTACTACACTATTGGTGACATACATAACCTATACAGGTAGGCATAACTACTACACGTTTGGTGACATACATAACCGTTACAGGTAGGTAAAACTACTACACATTTGGTGATACACATAACCGTTACAGGTAAGTATAACTAATAGACTTTTGGTGATACACATAACCTATACGGGTAGGTATAACTACTACACTTTTGGTGATACACATAACCGTTACAGGGAGGTATAACTACTACACTTTTGGTGATACACATAACCGTTACAGGTAGGTATAACTACTACACTTTTGGTGATACACATAACCTATACATGTAGGTATAACTACTACTCTTTTGGTGATACACATAACCGTTACAGGTAGGTATAACTAATAGACTTTTGGTGATATACATAACCGTTACAGGTAGGTATAACTACTAGACTTTTGGTGATATACATAACCGTTACAGGTAAGTATAACTAATAGCCTTTTGGTGATACACATAACCTATACGGGTAGGTATAACTACTACACTTTTGGTGATACACATAACCTATACAGGCAGGTATTACTACTACACTTTTGGTGATATACATAACCTATACAGGTAGATATAACTAATAGACTTTTTGTGATACACATAAACTGTACGGGTAGGTATAACTACATGTACTAGACTTTTGGTGATACACATAACCGTTACAGGCAGGTATTACTACCAGACTTTTGGTGTACATGATACACAGATATATTCAGCTCCTTGATCACTTGTGACATACACAGCGTGTATGGGTACATGGATATTGACTATTGTATTTGTATGTAATAATATATGTTTCCTAAGGCTGCTAAATGAAGAAGAACTAAAACCTCAGGGCTTTTCATGACCCTTTTTTAGAATGTAAAACAATGCTCATTTTAAAAGGTTTAGACTTTAAATTACATTCATCATCACACTTATCTCTAAAATATGACCTCAAGTGATATTTTTTATCTTTAGTACAACTGTTCAGTCCGAAATGGCAATATGATGACTCAAATATTAACGTTGTTTGTCTTTCTGTACGGACCTATATTTTGGTGTTTCCTGACTTCGTTTTCCTAAAGATTATTTTACACTTCAATTTGTACTAATGGACTATAAGTCTTCCGAGACCGTTGATTATTTTACACTACAATTTGTACTAGTGGAATATAAGTCTCCGAGACAGTTGATTATTTTACACTACAATTTGTACTAGTGGACAATTAGTCTCCGAGACCGTTGATTATTTTACAATACAATTTGTACTAGTGGACTATAAGTCTCCGAGACCGTTGATTATTTTACACTACAATTGTACTAGTGGACAATTAGTCTCCGAGACCGTTGATTATTTTACACTACAATTTGTACTAGTGGACTATAAGTCTCCGAGACCGTTAAGAGTTGCCAATGTTAACGTTGTTTGTCTTTCTTCATCGATTGACTAGAAATTTTAAAATATGTGCCTTCTTACTTTGTACTTCGATCATTGATATTTGTATAGAGTTGTTTCTGCAGTCTTTCACTGTATCTTTTGCTGTAGTCTACCTCGTTGTAAGCTTTTTAGCTTTTGTAGATGTCTTGATTATATTTCTTTTACTTCAGGTTTGGTTTGCTTCGAGATGCAGCAAAACGATACAAAGCGGACGGACTGAACAGCCTCAAGTACAATGTGTTAAACATAAGTTACAAGAAGCTGTATACACTGATCTCTGTGGAGGTCAAACAATCCGACTATGACAAGGTGGGTACAAGTCAAAAATCAGCTACGAAGAGGTGAACAATACTCCAACATTGATCGAGTTTACGGGCAACTGTTTGTTGTACCCTACATTATTAATTACTAGGGATGGCAACGGTTAGCTGGTTAACCGGTTAACCGGTCGGAAGACCGCGAACCGGTTTTCGAAACCAATAACCGAATAATCGGGCATATTATTCACACCATGTGAGTTAGACCTACAAATTATCTACCCATGTGATCCAAATCAAAAGTTTTAGTTATATTTCTGTTTACTATCACTACTGGAATCCAATAATCCCCGTCTCAAAAAAACTTCGACAATTGCGACATTGTTGTCATTCTTCCGCAAGGTCGAGTCAACAGAATTTTGTACTGCGAACTGTATCGTACAGGTACATTATGTAACCAGTGCAACAAATAAAGCGCAGGTGTGATGTGCTCTCTCTTTCGAGTACGAGTAACTAGCCGTACTGCAGTGTTCTGAACCCTCTGCAGACGACTAGTTAGTTTGTAAGATATACCACAGAGCAGGGCGTTACCATAATCCAACCGAGAGGTAACAAGTGAATGCACCAAAATCTTGCATCCATCTGCAGTCAGAAACTGCCGAATACAGCCGATGTTCCTGAAAAATTAATTAAGCCTAGTCAGCATTTCACTAATAATCAATTAAGTCTAGTCAACAGTTCACTAATCAGAAATTAAGTCTAGTCAACAGTTCACTAATCAGAAATTAAGTCTAGTCAACAGTTCACTAATCAGAAATTAAATCTAGTCAACAGTTCACTAATCAGAAATTAAGTCTAGTCAACAGTTCACTAATCAGGTATTAAATCTAGTCAACAGTTCACTAATCAGGTATTAAATCTAGTCAACAGTTCACTAATCAGAAATTAAGTCTAGTCAACAGTTCACTAATTATTGAGTAAGTCTAGTAAACAGTTCACTAACCAGAAATTGAGTCAAGTCAACATTTCACTAATAATCAAGTTAGTCTAGTCAACAGTTCACTAATCAGAAATTAAGTCAAGTCAACAGTTCACATTGAAGAGAGTAAAACTAGTCAAAATATGGCAATAATTTACCATATAACTTATGGGGAGTATTTTGTTAAGGTATAACAAGGTCGATGCTACATCAACCAATGTAAACTAGCAATTTGTCAGAATATCATAATCGTCACAGATAAATCAGTAAGAGACAGAATACTACATGAGCGGATTGCCAAACAAATCAAGGCCACGAATGTCTTTAGAATGCACTCCGCAACTGAGCTTTCAATAGAATATATACAATGTTTGTAAATAAGTTTGGAAAAGACTTATACAACGTCATTAAAATCTGTTGAAATTATAATTAAAAATTGAAGTAATCAACCCCCATCAGCAACTGGTTTTTTTTTGGTTTTGTTATACATGTCCCTTAAAACTCTGTGTGCACTTCATGGATTATGTAAATTGCACACAGTTTACACAATAACCATTGTCTCTCAACTACAAGTAACACCATTTTCTTTACATTTCAGTGACAAAACGTGATGCGCATGCCAAGTGGATACACGTGAACGATACGTTGAGTACGCTGTCTCTGTGCAACAAACCTCCGTAACCCGCTGTGTCACGTGTGACACACTCTGATGTCACGTGTGACACATTATGATGTCAAGTGTGACACATTCTGATGCCACGTGTGACCTACTCTGATGCCACGTGTGATATTATTTGATGCCACATGTGACATACTCTTTACCATAGAAAAAAATCAAAGCATTTACATGGGAGAAAAAATAACTTCCTGCGTTACCTTGACTGACAGTCAATACAACTGGTCATGACAAACTTCTACTTGCTCGTTGTTCTTTCCAAAGAAATGTTTTCGAGTTGCTTTGGGTTTATATATTTATTTCGAGTTTTCTTTTAAGAATACAGATCGAATACTGTGCAAACTATTTCACTTTGTTTACAAAATGCTTTGGAGTTTTCTTACAGATCCCTAGATGACGTAAACAAACAAAAATGGTTAAGTAGTCCATTGTTTTAGTACTTTTATTTATTTATTCGGGGTTGAACGTCCTCTCAAAAACTGAGGACTTATGAAGACGGGTGCACAAGGAGGCACCACCTAACAGAAATGGTAGGAAGGTTAAAAACAGCTGATGCCTCGAGGTCCAAAATGTTACAATAGGGGAAGTATAGATCTCTTTCGGATTCTTTCAACAAGCAGGAGACCCAGAAGAAACAGAGGAACACCGCTGGTTATGAAATGAGTTCTACATCAGCCGCCTCTTACGACGAAATGCAGTAAGAGACAGCAGGCTTATTTCTTCCTCTGGTATTGAATTAATTCAAGCTGCATTTTTATCCACAACTGTTGTTATAATCATTTATCATTATCAATATATGAAAGTTTCTAAATGCATTTTGTACATGACATAGGGCTACATATGGTATATATATACGTCTGCGCAATAAATGAGTGCTTTCTGATTCGTTCAAAAAAAACACAAGTGTGTGGTCTTGCTTTTATCACATTCCTTCCGTATTTGGTAGAGATTGATACAAAGATTTTATAAACTTTGATATTTTTTGCAAATACTGGGAACTTTACAGTTCGCCATGACAAGGGGATCCCGTAAAAATGGTGATACAACATCTTGTATCACACATGTGTGATACAAACCGACAGAAAACATCAACAGAAAATTGTTGTATTACTATTGTAAGATTACATTAGAAACATTTTGTTTTGTTGTTATAAACTTATATATTGTTTTGATGTATATATCGATTGAGATAAGCCGCTCTCGCTCAGTTACATGTAATAGATGTTATTATTATTGTATTCCCGTATGTGTAATATATAGATTACCATGGTAAGAAAGGGGTGTAAGAAGATGCTACCTTACATCCCGTTTCGCGTGACGTGATGTAACTATTGCTCAACAATGACGTTACGTCACGAATTTGGAGATTTCAGCCACCAGAGTTGTTTCTTCTCTCCCCCACCTCTTCATTCTTTTTGGAGGTGTATCCCTGGTAACTTGTCTTTAAGACCGTTGCTGTTACTAAAGCATTCTTTGAACCCTGATCATAACCAACAACAGTGACCGAATCACGTAGTCCTGTCCGTCCTCACTGTAGGACACTGGTTATGTGTAGATCACCATCTTAGACTGTCTGCAAAGGTATTTTTTTCATATTAATGACAATTTTAGATTTTATTATTATATTATCATTTATAAACGGAACAAGAAACAAGGCTTGAGCACAAAATCCATGCTTGAGCATGAGACCGGTTTCATGAATACTGGCCCTGGTTAGCTTTTCCGTGAAGTGCTGGTGCAACGTCCTTCAATATACATAGGTTTTAGGATAGACTTCAGCGTTTCCCTGTCATTTCGTTAAATTCATTTTAATACTAGATCCCAAGCCATTCTACTGATATTCAGGACTGCTAAATGTAAATCTAAAAGCTGATGTATTTATCTTATCTATCTCTATAAAAACCATTTCCTTAGTTTCATATTGTTCTTTGGATGGCCCTTAAATCACGATTCCGATTGCGTGTCGGTATCTAACAGTTTAAGATTATTGAATAAAGTAGCATATCGGGGAGGTCTTTCTCTGAAATCGTACATTTTTCGTCCGTGTTCAATGCTGAACCAAATGCTTTTGTTTTTGAAAGTCTTAATCTTACGTTTTTACCGGCTAAATGCAATGTCTCCATTCTTTATATATAACGAAATTGCATTTTATTTTACCACTATTGATGATGATCTATAATTACTACTCATATATTCCTCGATCACAATATTAGTGAAGCTCATTGTAATCACGATCCAAGGGAAGCAACGCGAACTAAGATTTATTGTGATCAATATGATCTATTATCTATTCTTCAATAATAATGAGCCAAGTACTTGTATTCAAGCATTTTTCAACTTATTTACCATAAGATACTAGACAGAAGCGAACTAAATTAATGTAACCCGTTCTGTTTTCCCAATTTCTCCCTGAAAGTTTTTCCATAGCGTTGGTCAGAAATACGGTGACAGGGTGGAAACGTTAGTTGTATTTATCACACTTTGCCAGTGAAACATCAGGTATATACGAAACAATATAGGTCTATTTTCACATGTAAAGATATCAGTTGCAGTAGTGTACAGTCAGAAGGATACTTTCTACTCACCGCGTAGACGTTCAGTTTCAAGTTCAGATAACGCGACAGCAGTATAAGTGGTTGTTTTGATACATCTTTGTAACATACATTATGGTATTTAAATAACTCAATAATTGATGTCATTTTTGTTTGGAAATATTACTAGATAATAGCAGCAAAAAGGCAGAATTGTGTTGAGTGACATTTCAGAATGGTTCCTTGTCGTTCTTGTTCAGTGTTACGTCATTGTAACCTGGTGTCAGATATTCCACTAATAATTTCTGATGCAGCAATATTTGCGTCTTGTAACATTAAAGTAATTAATAGAACCCTTAAATTTTCCCGTTTAATAAAGGAATAGCTTTTTGTTTTGATCAGGTTAAGAGTTGATACATGTAACTCCAGTTGAGCACATGTAAATTAAATAGATGGTGGAGCTCCCGAAATTCTAGTCTCTGGAACAATGGTTATTGAGTGAATATCATTAGATATTACCACATACATTTCAGGGGTATAGAACAATATCGTTACTGGTCACGAACAAGAAGCAATGATGAAAATATCGGTATATTCTGACATACGATCAAATACATGGTATTAAAGGGAAAACCAGTACATGTCGAAATCCAGGATATTGTGCTAGTGGAAATCATGAATAATACAGGGTATATGATAAAGATTTTTTTTTATTAAAGACTGACATGACAGTCAAGTTCAGTAAAGAGCCGATATGATAACTCCTCAAGACAGTGTTCCCATGACTTTACAGACATAACACTGTCCTTATGTTAACCTTTCTATCGACGTCCTTGACCTCGTGAACTAAGATAATCGTTTCTCCTCTGCGATGACGGCTTCCACGCCTGCCTTCATTTCCATGAGGGCATCGTACTCGGAAAGACCCAGTCTTCTCTTGTTGGAGATGTCGTACACCCCTCCCACACTCTCCGTGTGTTCACCGTGGATACCTGTAATCGGGGTAAAAAAGGATCGTCATGTATATAACAGTTTACTGGTGAACTGTACAGGAAATGATCAACAATTAGTTGTCTGTTAAATAACATACAGTTTCGTAGAGGGCGAAGGTAAAGAGGACATGGAAGGTAAAGAGGACATGGAAGATAAAGAGGACATGGAAGATAAAGAGGGCATTGAAGATAAAGAGGACATGGAAGGTAAAGAGGGTAAAGAGGGTAATGAGGACATGGAAGATAAAGAGGGTAAAAAGGACATGGAAGATAAATAGGATAAAGAGGACATGGAAGATAAAGAGGACATGGAAGGTAAAGAGGATAAAGAGGACATGGAAGGTAAAGAGGACATGGAAGATAAAGAGGGTAAAGAGGGTAATGAGGACATGGAAGATAAAGAGGGTAAAGAGGACATGGAAGATAAAGAGGACGTGGAAGGTAAAGAGGATAAAGAGGACATGGAAGGTAAAGAGGACATGGAAGGTAAAGAGGAGATGGAAGATAAAGAGGGTAAAAAGGACATGGAAGATAAATAGGATAAAGAGGACATGGAAGGGAAAGAGGATAAAGAGGACAGGGAAGATAAAGAGGACATGAAAGGTAAAGATAACATGGAAGGTAAAGAGGACATGGAAGATAAAGAGGACATGGAAGGTAAAGAGGATAAAGAGGACAGGGAAGATAAAGAGGACATGAAAGGTAAAGATAACATGGAAGGTAAAGAGGACATGGAAGATAAAGAGGACATGGAAGGTAAAGAGGATAAAGAGGACAGGGAAGATAAAGAGGACATGAAAGGTAAAGATAACAATGACGTCATGTTTGATTAACAATGACGTCAGGACATGGAAGAGACCAACATTGATCGTTTGTTCCCGTTGCAACACTTTAGATATATTTTGTTCCCTGTCTTTCCTGTCTATTTTCTTTTCCAATACTCGGTTCTCTCTCAGGCGGTGTCGTCCTAGGCACCCGTCCTCCTGGCTGTTGTAAGAACGTTAAATCCCAAACACTCCAAAGATACAAACAATCAAGCAACACCGATGGTAACATCACAATGAAACAATTGAATGACGTCATGTTTGATTAACAATGACGTCATATTATAGTTTGTCGGCATGCGTAATATACCTACAGCGATAGAGCAGGATTAAGGCCAAGCTATGCGAAGTTCCACATATTACGCTGTACTCTGTGTTATTATTACTCCTGTAGCGAGGACTATACTCTAAACGATTATTCATAACAAGAATGGAGGTTGGAGATATTTTCGCGGCTTTTTTTCGCTATGGTACCTGACGTCATTGGTCATTAGTCGAAGTCATTTTCTTCTGCCACCGCTATTTGGTAAGATTTCTAAAGCACATCGACAATTTACACGGGACAATCCTGAACATAATGTTGCAGGAAATATAATACACATAGGGAACACGTCTAGGTATGTAATAAACCATAATCGTACACCCCATTTCACGTGACGTGACGTAACAATGACTCGACAATGACGTGACATCACGAATTTGGAACTCTCCGATGCCGCAATGAGGAAAAGGCAACGTGATGAAATTATTCTGGTAGTCGGAATGAGAGAAGAAAAAAACTTTCATGCCCAAAAGTGTAGGATAGGGAAAGACTTCAACCTCCTTTTCATATGTATTTGGTTGTGACATCTGAACCAAATGGATCTAGTACTGTTACTACATGTACATTACATATATTTTATCTTGTTCCTAGGAATTACTCCTGGTAAAAAGATACTTAACCTCCTGTGATGAATAGTTTCTCGTATTTAATACAACACTCGTGAAAACATAAAAGAATTCATATATCAAACTGGATTTTCAGAAATGTATTCGTCAATAAAAGTATATCGTTATGTGAAACCTCGGTCATAGCTCCTACTCACAGCAATGGTCAATATCACCTCCTACTCACAGCAATGTTTAATATCACCTCCTACTCACAGAAATGGTTTATATCACCTCCTACTCATAACAATGGTCAATATCACCTCCTTCTCACAGCAATGGTCAATATCCCCTCCTACTCACAGCAATGGTACTCACAGCAATGGTTTATATCACCTCCTACTCACATCAATGGTTTATATCACCGCCTACTCACAGTAATGGTTCATATCACCTCCTACTCACAGCAATGGTTCATATAACCTCCTACTCACAGATATGGTCAATATCACCTCCGACTCCCAGCAATGGTTCATATCACCTCCTACTCACAGCAATGGTTTATATCACCTCCTACTCACAGCAATGGTTTATATCACCGCCTACTCACAGTAATGGTTCATATAACCTCCTACTCACAGATATGGTCTATATCACTTTCTACTCACAGCAATGGTTAATATCACCTCCCACTCACAGCAATGGTTAATATCTCCTCCTACTCACAGATATGGTCAATATCAGCTTATAAAGAGGACATGGAAGGATCATAACCAACAACAGTGACCGAATCACGTAGTCCTGTCCGTCCTCACTGTTGTTGGTTATGATCCTTCCATGTCCTCTTTATCCTCTTTACTAGGAGGTGATATAAACCATTTCTGTGAGTAGGAGGTGATACTGACCATTGCTGTGAGTAGGGGGTGATATGAACCATTGCTGTGAGTAGAAAGTGATATTAGCCATAGCTGTGAGTAGGAGGTGAAATTAACCATTGCTGGGAGTAGGAGCTGATATAAACCATTGCTGTGAGCAGGTGATATTGACCATTGCTATGAGTAGGAGGTGATATAAACCATTTCTGTGAGTAGGAGGTGATATCACCTCCTACTCACAACAATGGTCAATATCAGAGAGAGAGAGAGAGAGAGGGCATGGAAGATAAAGAGGACATGGAACATAAAGAGGGCATTGAAGATAAAGAGGACATGGAACATAAAGAGGGCATTGAAGATAAAGAGGACATGGAACATAAAGAGGGCATTGAAGATAAAGAGGACATGGAAGATAAAGAGGACATGGAAGATAAAGAGGACATGGAACATAAAGAGGGCATTGAAGATAAAGAGGACATGGAAGGATCATAACCAACAACAGTGAGGACGGACAGGACTACGTGATTCGGTCACTGTTGTTGGTTATGATCCTTCCATGTCCTCTTTATCCTCTTTACCTTCCATGTCCTCTTTACCTGTAGGAGGTGATATTGACGATTGCTGTGAGTAAGAGGTGATATTAAACATTGCTGTGAGTAGGAGGGGATATTGACCATTGCTGTGGGTAGGAGGTGATATTGACCACTGCTGTGAGTAGGAGGTGAGATTGACCATTGCTGTGAGTAGGACGTGATATTGACCATTGCTGTAAGAAGGAGGTGATATAAACTATAGCTGTGAGTAGGAGGTGATATGAACCATTACTGTGAGTAGGCGGTGATATAATCCATTGCTGTGAGTAGGAGGGGATATTAAACATTGCTGTGAGTAGGAGGTGATATCACCTCCTACTCACAGCAATAGTTTATATCACCTCCTTCACACAGCAATGGTCAATATCACCTACTCACAGCAATGGTTAATATCACCTCTTACTCACAGCAATCGTCAATATCACCTCCTACTCACAGCAATGGTTTATATAACCTCCTACTCACAGCAATGGTCAATATCACCTCCTACTCACAGCAATGGTCAATATCACATCCTTTTCAAAGCAATGGTCATTATTACCTCCTACTCACAGCAATGGTCAATATCACCTAGGTAAAAGAACTGATTTATACAGTGACCCAGAACTACAGGACTACCTCTGGCTTGGATGTTATATTTATCACAGAATTCCTTGAACTCTGGAGTGGCCGCCAGCTTAGGAATCTTGATGTGGACACTGGCGCGGAGGGTGGTTCCCAGATTGGTTGGACAAAACGTCAGGAAACCTAACTTGTCATGATGGGCAAACTCTAGTTTCTCTGACATTTTTTGGATACCCTGAAAAATACAAAACATAGAGTAAAAATACACCTGTATAGTAATCAAGTGTCAATCTTGTTAGGAATAGATCTCACTATTCACACGTAAATAACATTAACAGTATCCACCGCACTAGTGCAATATAGCTGTCATTAAGAGGCCGAGCATATCCCCTGTTTCATTTAGTGCATGACTACAACATGCATTTGAAAATATCAGAACCGTAAAATGCACTGTTAGACAGCGAGTTAATCATAGGTAACTTAGGTATAGTCTTGCGCTTCCACATAGTGATAGACCTAGCTACTGTTAACCCTAAAATGGAACAAATACATTTCACACAGAGAATTCATGTCCAGGGTAAGAAAAAGATAGAACCCGTGTATCTCACATGCATCACATGGGGAAAATCAGTTTCTTTTAGATACCTTTAGGTTTAATTTGGACTAATATATAAATATGAGGATATCACAATTCTACCCTTGAAGGTGGAATTCCCCTTCTTCAATTACCCTGTATCATGAAGCATGCAAATAGTTGATACACATTTACGTGTGGGTAACACACTTGGCGTGATTCTATTGGCATTCGTTTAATCATGACGTCATTTAACAATGTTTGCGCTGGCATCTTCAATTGTGAATTCATTATTCATGGATATCATTTCCTCGATCGAAAAAACATATGAACTTTTGGGTTAATTTCATATCTTTCTAAAACTTGACGAATTAGATTAACAACGACAAATCGTTGAGAAATATCTTAACATCAAGGTCATCGAAATAGATTTCAACTAATCAGATTGCAAGAAATTTGCAATTCATATTACAAAGTGGGTTTGCTGCATAATGTAAGGTTAGAAAGGCTGTAGCGGCGGACCGACCTTGACAAGTCTCGTGTATACGGCTCCAAGGTCACCGCCCATCTGCATGGATATGATCCGGAGATGATCCTCCTCGTTTACCCAGATCAAAAATGTCTTATCGGGGTTGTGGAAGATTCCTCTGCCATGAGGCCAATCGTCATAGCCACCTGCAGCCTTCAGAAACCTGGTAATAATTATTTTCAACTGTTACACCAGTGATCATTTACAACTGTTACACCAATGGTCACAGACACTGCTACACAGTGTATATACGTAATAACACAAACACTTCCGATACAACATGTATAATATCACTTAGCTATATATATATATATATTTAGTACATCACATGATAATTTCTAGAATAGCTATTGGATAACTACCCTTGTTCTATTTGGTATAAATAGCATCCACCCTTGACAACGGGAAATATACCTGGAGACGGGCACTATTCCTTTTTTGTTTGAACCGCTGAGAGTGCGGGAAAAGTAGAGTGACGCTAAGAGTTGCGCCCCTTCTCCTAGAGAGCGCTGTACATATTTTACTTTCACTTCATTGTTGTCGTCTACCAAAATTGTTTCGAGATTCGGGACCGGGAATGCCGATTACTTCGCAGAGGCTCAGTAATGCATAAAGACGAAGCAGGCGACATAATTTGCCGTCGCAGTATTTAAAGACTTCCTACTGGAAAGGGAACCGTATGTGACCTAGCGGTGATTCAATTCAGTGAATCGAACGGAGTTTTGGTGGATTTCTATGCCAATATACGCAATAAAAAGGAGAGATCTACTCAAAAAGTTCTTGTATTGCCATCATGTAAGATTGTCGGCGGCATTTACAAGAATCTGTGATGTACTAAATCTATTATGACCATTTCCCTCGGGAACAGTTCTCTTATAGTGTCGTCTGGGGAGGTATAGTGCCCTGGTCTAACGGCTCGGGCACTATACCTCCCCCAGACAACCCTATAAGAGAACAGTCCCTCGGGAAAGGGCCATAATAGAATAATAGTTTGACGTCACAATCCAGGGCAAAAATTGCTGCTTTCGTTTTATCACCAATTGTGCAACATTTTAGTTAATTCATTTAAATGATTTGTAAAGGACATCATCTAATATATTCTTCATGAATTAACGATAAGGCCCCCGGCTCACTAAGAGACTTCCATCTCCAGTGATAAACATGTAATAATAACTAGATCAGGATTTTTTTAATCGCCGATTTTTCAAGAAAAAAAGTCAAACAAACTAAAGATTAACAACAAAATGTTTGACTACTAATAAACGAACGCCACTGTGTATCCCGAGTTACATAGAGTTTATCTTGTATGTTGATTTTATTTATTCTCAAATAAAGAACGCTTTTCATATATGTGTGATGCAGTATATAAAAAATAGTATTCTCACAAATGATACAGCGCGACAAAGCAAATATCCTGCTACAATCCTAAACATGGGGAAATTATTGTTTTGTTCAGACAATTTAACGAAGAAATTACTAAATTGTATCAGAAAGTAACAAAACTAACAGGAAATGAAGAAAAAACTGAAATGATGGGTTGTTCCGAGGTCACGGCCTGCAAAACGTCCAAGTGAACCTGACCCCACTTAATGGGCTCTATTACTTAACAGACGCTCGCGCTTCAGGTATATACAAACATATGTAAAATAGAACTAAATGCATCTTTATTATATTAACAAGTTGATGATTCAATAATGAAATAGGAACATTTCTATTTGCTACATGTATAAAAATATAAAGGGGTTCTGTTTTTGTTCCCTCACGTTGCCACGTTGGAATCGAAGATTTGCCTGCTGTGACAAGATGGCCCACTTGGCGGGAAAAGCTCAGCATGAGTTTACTTACTTACGATTTAGGGTATCATACCTGTCTTTGTCGTTGAACAGGAAGTGATCAGCTGTAAGCTGTTGTTTGACGTCATCAGACATTCCCACCAGAGGGAAGTACGTGCCCTTGTGCTCCCCCTCCAGAGAATCCAGCGCCGCTTTGCACATTTCCTCCATTTTTATACGATCCTGTATCATGATAAGGGAACACACTATGATTCTGTTATGAATCCCCAGCATCAAGCATAATATATTTCTTTCAACAAATGGAACACTTATCAATCAAAATTCATATTGTGTGCCAATATCATCAAAGCGGAACGAAACAAGAGGCCCAATTGGCCTGCATCGCTCACCTGGTATTAATATCACACTTGTAATCTTAAAAGTGGACTAAAATACAGCTACAGGAAGAATATCAGTGTGACCTTGAATGTCAAACAATTACATTAGGTTGAAAGTGGGCCAAGGTCATTCATTTGAACAAATTTGGTAGCCCTGATTGCTAAAGGCCAAATATCAGTACCCTGGGCATTTTGGTTATTCAGAAGTAGTTGTTTAAAGGTTTTAAACATATTTGACCCCGGTGGCCTTGAAAATGGATGAAGGTCATTTATTTGAACAAACTTGGTAGCCGTTCATCCCAGCATGCTACTGGCCAAATATCATCACCCTAGGTCTCTCGATTATTCAGAAGACGTTGTTGAAAGGTTTTTAAAATATTTGCCCCCTGTGACTTTGAATATAAATAAAGGTCATTTATTTGAACAAACTTGGTAGCCATTTATCCCAGCATGTTACTGGCCAAATTTATGCACCCAAGGCCTATTGGTTATTCAGAAGAAGTTGTTTAAATGTTTTAAACATATTTGACCCCTGTGACCTAGAATAAAAGTCAAGGTCATGTATTTGAACAAACTTGGTAGCCCTTCATCCCAGCATGCTACTGGCCAAATATCATCACCCTAGGCCTATCGGTTATTCAGAAGAAGTTGTTGAAAGGTTTTAAACAAATTTGACCCATGTGACCTTGAATATAAATCAAGGTCATTTATTTGAACAAAATTGGTAGCCCTTCATCCCAGCATGTTACTGGCCAAATATCATCACCCTATGCCTCTTGGTTATTCAGAAGAAGTTGTTTAAAGAATTTAACATATTTGACCCCTGTGACCTTGTAAATGGATGAAGGTCATTTATTTGAACAAACTTGGTAGCCCTTCATCCCAGCATGCGTCTGGCCAAATATCATCACCCTAGGCCTTTTGGTTCCTGAGAAGAAGTTGTTTAAAGTAAAATGTTGACGACGGACGGACGGACGGACGGACGACGGACGCCGCACCATGCCATAAGCTCACTTGGCCATTCGGGACAGGTGAGCTTAAAATGAAGCCAGTATAATGGTTATGGAAAATTATATTTAAAAACGAACCCAATCTGAAAATAAAATAATATAAAAAGACTTATGGCACGGCCCTGTGTTTCTGATGACGACCCCACAATTCCAGTAAAATTGGAATTACGTTGCTAGGCCATACCTCTTTGTTACATGTTGGTGGGAAACCAAAGCTCTTGTGACTTCTTCCAACCCTCACACGTGTGGAAACGATGAACTGGTTATCGGGGTCAAGGTTGCCGAAGCCAATGTTATCTATATCCCCGAAGTTACAGGCTGGATGAGACACCTCTGCGACCTTGTGGTAGTCCCTGAGCACGGGCATGAGCACGGCGCCGAACGTATCATAGGCTTCCGGATCGGAGGCATAAATACCCGTACCACTGTCAGTGTTCTCGCAGCCTGGAATAGTCACACATCAAAACATTAATTGCAATTTTGCATAGTGATTAATATTTTTTAAAAGCGCGTACAAGGACTATATTTTCTGTTTCGAACAATAGGGAAAAAAATCGGACTATGAAAGTACAGTACTTGCGTTCAATGATGAAATGCCAGCAAAGATTTGGTTTTCTCAAAACTTTAACGGGTTTAATTTGCCTCCCTATTTATCCGGGGAATTCAGCTTGTCATCTATGGGAAGACCTCGTGCAGAGTTAGTGGTAAATTGTTACGACTTTAAAAGAGTTAATGGCTATTGTGACGTTATGAAAAAATACTGGCGAACATTCGTACGCCAAATATGCTTTTGTTTACAAATAAGACTTGTTACTGAAATCATAGGAAGGGAAAGTCACTCCCTACCTTGAGGGTGTGACAGAGAAATCTTGAACCCGAAGGGTGATGCATTTAGTTTTACCACATAATGTCATTGTTATCCAGTGAATATACCCATGTCATAATTATTTTGCGTATTAACCCATGTAATATGACCTATCAGCCCTGTGAATTGTGATGTCACGCCTAAGACAAGTACATGACGTCACAGACTTACACACTGGAGCCAAAATTGCGGCTTTTTACATTTCAAGGTTGCATGAAATTTGTCGTTTAACACGAATAAATGCCACAAATCTTGATTATATGACAAAAAGGATTTTATTCTCGTTTTCATTTCATTTTTATTAATATTTTGGTCGCTTTTGTGTCCCCAAGTTGAGGAAACAAAAGCAAATCCCCAATTATGCAGGGGGTTCCTATACCTTAGTCGCATTAGGCTTTTTTTCTTAGGGTGAGGGTTTTCAAAATGGAATGGTACCCAAAATAGAACACTTTTTATATATATAAGATGCAGCATTTTTTTAAATGACTAAAATTTGTCAGAACTTGTCAGAATATTTTTTAAATGAAAACATTTTTTATACATGCTGTCAGTTATTTTCATAAATTGACTTATATGATGAAGTGTTCTATTTTGGGTACTCGACCAGTGAATCTGATTCACTTTGATAAGCTCAACACACGCGCTGTTGATACCCAAGAAATACATACAATGAAGGCTTAAGGAATGTTTTGTTTCCTTTCAGTCAAAAAAAATGGTCTCATGTTCAGAAATTTTATGGGAAATATTAAAATGTTCTTTAAGGTATTTCATGTATAACAAAATCGGCAAACATCGGCCAACATCGGGAAACTTCGAAATATGGGAATAATAGTGACGTCATTTTTGGTATGAGTTACCGCAGCACGAAACATCAAAAGTAATAGACTGTGTTAGAGGACTTAAGATAACTACTGCCATAAAAATATGGTGAACTTTAAGGAGAGTTTTGACAATAATCATGCGATGTATCTTATTTTAAGCAGTTTTCTAAATTTTAAAAAGGAATATTTTTATTTTAAAATCATATTTTTCACAAGTCCAAAGGACTAGTAAGTTATGTGCTTTAGTCCTTGCTGAAATCTGCCAGGACTAGCGGGCTATTGTTAGTGTCGACCCCTGATTACACTCTGTCAAGGAATTTGAAGTGTTTGTATGACGATTGTCCTCTTTTTAACAACGTGAAGCTAGGTAGACATGCAGAACGTTCTTGGTGAAAGATGCATGGGTGTCAGGTCGTGTCGTCCCAAATCCCGTTCGCCCTGGGTCGTTCCGCACTAAGTATATTTTAAATATTTTTAGGATAAAAGTTTTAGTCCTGTTAAGTTGTGTATGGTTAATTTAGTCTAATTTCAAGTTTTTCTAAGTCTCCTTACCTTTTTTTGCAATGATAAGACTCTTAAGATTTGTACTGGTTTACTAAATTGACCAACACGCGGCTATTCCGTCTTTGCGTATGCAGAGTTATCTTCTCTTGGGAGCAGGTAATGATTGTTACGTCACTTGTTTGTGAGAGTACGTCATCAATTTTTGAGAAAACGACGTAATTTTCTCACACAAACCAATGACGTAACAATCAACACCTGCTCCCAAGAGAAAATAACTCTGCAATACGCAAAGACGGAATAATATCATAATTTTTCGAAATTGACATCGTAAGAGATCGATGTATAGCAAGCACATTACTTTCGATTAAATGATGTCAAGACAACTTACTGTGACACTTCAAATGTCGAAAATGGACAAAATTGGCAAAGCCTGGGGGGTCGTATTTTTTTCAAAATTAAGGCGGTAAAAATTTGATTTATTACGTTGCATTAATATTGTAAGGAGATGTTGCAAAAACATAAATGTGTTGTTTTACCTATTTCTGATAATATTCGTTGTACAAATATTTTTTCAAACATTTACAGAAATGGAGTACAATAATTTGAATTTCATGGCAATAGGGAATATGAATAAATGCATTTTTTATTTTATTTTTTGTATTTCTGTATTGAGTTATTTTTTCATATTTGTTATTTACAATGTCTGGCCAATTTGTCGGTATATATAAGTAAATTGTTTGTAAAATGTGAATAAAATCATTTCTGTCTCCATATAGAAGGTTTTTGTAATTTTATTGGACTCTGAAAAGAACGGGACCCTTATGGGGTGTACTTATAAAATGCATCAAAACTGGAAAAATATGCGGTAAAAGTTCATTAAAATTTGGGAAATACTTCACACGCTTGTGTGGAAACTAAAAATATATATCTTTTCACTTACAAAAAGTGTATTATACATGGAATACCTTAAAAAGTGTTCCATTTTTCCGTAACCTCACCCTAGGAATAAATTAAACTATAGAAATACTTGTTTTCATACAAATTGCAAAGGTCTTCATTAGATGTTAACATGAGGGTACCCAAAAAGGAACACGTTTTAAAGAAAAATGCTAAAACGTGTATCATGTCTTCTTTTTTTCAGTAACACTATTTTTCACTCAAATGAAACAAGTAGATGCTTTTAGCTTTCATTTAATGTGTTTCTATGAAACCTATTACCACACTGATCAGTGTGATTCAGAACCCGGACAGAGCAGTATAGGGTGAGGCCAGGGTCCCCGAAATTGAACACTTTTCAGCATTAATTAAGTAATAAATATTGTTCAAATCAATGGAACATTTTATTGATATTTTAATAGCATACCTATTGAGTTATCTTTTATGGAATCATGTCAACAAATCCCTGTACGCGTGTACAGTACAGCTACGCTTTGTAGTTAAGACATCATTTTAAATGATATTTATGAATTGTTTAACGCTCCAATTGGCACTTGTATTTTTATTTATTATTTAAACACAAACAAATGATGCCGAAATACAAAATCTATGCGATTGTTGCGTCAAAATTAAAAAAAAGGCAAAGCAAAAGTAAATGAACTGTTGTTATCGCAAAGATATTACCGAACATGCGGGAAAATTCATCGTCTAGGACAGTCTCATTTGTTTTAAATGCAGGAAGACTGCAGCACAAAGTAAGGAGCGCAATACACGTGTAGACATGCTATTTCATTTCATCATTTTTTATTGAATAAACAATAAGATTGAACAGCAGGCTAGGCCTATATAAGTTCCCTTCTTAGGTTGACATGACAAAGACAAAGATGAAACGGTTAGTAAGAAAATATTGATGCAAATTACAAATAATAAGTAGCATAGATCCCCAGTCTATATATAGCAGACTATGTATTTGCCAGTGCTCTATGTGTAAATCTTTCATCCCATCGAGTTTCAGACAAAAAGTCTCTAACGGCCTCTACCGTTCACATATCATCCACTAGAGAAGAATCCAGATTCAACTTCAGAACACCAAGCATTCAAACTTAGCACATTTATGTTTTACTTTATTGCACCCATTAGTAAAAATAGCACCCAAAGCTTAATCCTTTAGGTGTATAGTATAAACATCAATGTATATATAACAGTCAGTAGAATCACATAATGGTTTAAGGACAGTATTTTATCAATTATGACTGTATATAACAAAATGTAGAGATTGTTTTGATTAATTAAACAAGTCTTCTTGTGTTATATATATATTTAAGAACACTAGCAAGTATAGATTTATTTTCAGTATTGTTTAACATACATGCTATTCGAAAAATATATGTAATTTTACCATTCCAAGGTGCAGAAAGAACAAAATCTAGATGTGTGCTTTTTAAGAAAACAGGTAAGATGTGTGCTTTTTAAGAAAACAAGTAACGGCATGACGTAGGCAGTAGTAATGAAAATTAAATCATTTCAAACTGGTTTGTAATATTTGTAAGATCTTGTGTTTCATACAGCATAACGCGAAATAAGCATATTGTTGAGTTTTTATCGTGAAACGCATGCTTTAATAGTCATGGCCTTACTTAAATTCGTCTGTTTACAATAATATGTTCTTAGACACGAGATTCCGATAGAGAATACCAGAGGACGCGTCATGACAGTGCACGGTTGGACGCGTACACTAGCGGATCCTATCTTTGGAGAAATAGGCATAGCAACCCGCCATAGCTCTTTGTCTGAAATTTTCAAAACCTTTTTGAAATGAAGAAAATTATATTTAATGCTGTCAATTATTTTCATGGACTGACTTATACGATGAAGTGTTCCATTTTGGGTACTCGACCAGCTAATAATTCCAAATGAATCTGACTCAATTTATTGAGCTCTATAAATAGATACACGCGCTGTTGAAACCCAAGAAATACATAAAATGAAGGCTAAGGTCATGTATTGTTTCATTACAGTAACAAACATGGTCTCTCAGAAACATTAATACGTTTCTTTAAAAAGTGTTCCATTTTGGGTACACTCACCCTAGACATGAGCAATATCGATAGAGAGATAACTTGTAAAATGCCGTTGAGTGTTTCGATGTCAGATTATGAAATAGCACAGGTAGATTTCTATACGCATGAATAATTTGGAAAAAATAATAATAATATTTTATTACACAAAAATAGTTCAAATTATAAGAGTTCCTTAAAATTATCATTATACTTACTCTTATATTGTTCTAAAATGTAAACAGTACTTCACAAACATCAAACAGGCGTAGTATACCTGTGGAAATAGGTACACAACGTATCACCTTTTACTTAGTCAAGTTTTATTAACGTCGGTACATTGTAAAACAGTACAACATTAGCTCTAATGAGCTATTAAAACCGACACAAAAGACATGCACAATTGCATAATAAATAAAACATCATAGTATATACATTGTCAGCTAGAAACTAAAAGGATTGGACTCTGAAAGTGGTATTCTCCCATAACCACTATAGGTTTCCTCACTCCTGATTCATTGGATAAACCTGCTAGGAGTTGGTAAACATTTTTGGTTACGCAATAGTGGGTGACCCTGGACGTGATTTCATTGGTCATTTTTTTTACTTATGAAGTCACTTAACCTCTACAGTAGAGGACGAATTTAATTTTTTATTGGTCTGTTCTAAATTCGAAAATTTCAGATCCCATTTTATCAAAAGCTACTATTGGAAAAACCCATCTGTGTTTAAAGTCGTTCAGTTATTGAGTGTCCATAATATTAAAGAATTGTGTCTACTAGGAAATTCATCTATGAGGCAAACAAATTGAGGATATTATAATGGAATATGATTGTCTTCATTCTCTGTACATTGTTCATGATTTGTGTATGATATGCATTGTTTAATATTTACATTCTGTATGCTTAGACCCATTGACAAAAATTACATTCATAAATGCATAACACAGGTGTTCATAGAATCTCAGCACGTGGGAACTGATAGTAACCTGATCACACTGCGTAGTAATACACTACAAAAACTACTCACTCGGAACGACCGACCTAGATGCTTAATTCTTACATCTTAAAATATTATTGAACTGTGCTTTGTGAAATATCCACGTATTCACCTGTCCTGTGCTACAAATAAACATTGAATATGGAACTACATTTTGTTGTGTTATTGTTGTTGACGGTTGCTAAGATCTCTCACGATAGTGTCACATTTCCCGCGAAAAAACATCTCGCCACTGCGTTGCACCCGTGTATAAGCAGGAACAAACCCTTTTTATTAGTTTTATTCGTTGTTATATCGATCCACTGAAAGGATTCGTCAATGTAAATATAAGGAATAATATTTATTTTTTCAACATTTATGATGTCATAACAATAATGGGTTTTTGGACATATTTTACATGAATCGCTAACGCGATTCATTCAATATGTCCATAAACCCATTGTTGTTATGACCTCATAAATGTTGAAAAAATAAAAATCATTCCTTAACTGATGGGCCAACGGCCTAAAGTTCGAATAAAACTTGTAAACTTGTAAACAATGCTTTGCGACGTCATCTTCTATTGTGACGTCATGATTCAATTCAATTCAATTCAACAGCATAACAATTTCATACAGTACCCAATACATGTTTTGGCACTAATAATTTATATAACTAATTACATTATAAAACATATTAATGTAAAATTATATAAGTCTCTAAAAAATGTTATCACACTTTTATAAATTACAAGGTAACGTCACACTACCACAATTGGTACACTACCCAAATTGGTACACGGTCAGAAAATTGTTCGAATAGTACATTGTACTTTAAAATTAAATTTGAGCATTTTCCTTTGACATGACATAACAAAAAAAGATATTTATCAGAATTTCTGCCGAATAGTTTTGTTTTCAGGAACATTTTAAGAGTACACGATGACTTCAAAGTAAACATATCAGAAAACCAGTAAAAACGATGTATGTCGACGAGATTTTGGAGGATTTTCAAGGGTTAAATATAAGCATGTTTAAATGCTGATTTCTGGTCCTTATAACCGGATAATATAGAAGCGAACATATACAATTATAGTTCAGGTATCTATAAAAGCAATATATTTTGTTGTAATCGGCACATCAACTTGTAGAAATAAGACACTTAGATATAAAACTGTTCCTGAAAATGAACCACCATAGGTAATCTTTGTCAAGAATCAAGAAACATTCCAGATACAAGATCTGAATTTTTAAAGAACATTAAAAAACTGTCAAAATTGTACCAATTGTGGTAGCGTGACGTTTAGGCGGCAGTACCCAAATCGGATCGGTACCCAAATCGGATCACTTTTTGCAAAAATCCGATTTGGGTAATGTCACCTTAGGTAACGGTTATTCATACGAAAAATAAAATAGCTAAAATATATGTTGCCCTTAAAACCAGGTTTACCCAGAAAGCCCTGAAGCTTATTTCCACTGGGGTCCATTAAAAGACACATAAACACTACTTATAAATTACTTTAAGGTGACAGTAACCAAATCGGATCACCAAACCATCATTTTTTAAATCATTGGAAAATCTAAGGAGGAATTATATTCATTTACGGTTATATCAAAAAAAGAATAACAATGGGTGTTCTTTCTTACAAATGAAATTAGCACCCGGGGCTCACTTGAGATATTTAAAGAACGCTCTGAAGTCACCAATCAGCGTCTCCGGTTTTTGCGAATGTCGGGACCCAAAACGGATCAAGGCTTAAATTTTGCAGTATCGTACGCTTCAAATTAATATTTTTTTGTCAATATTTTATGATGACCTTTAGAATTTATATGACAAACAGTAATTCTATAGTGTGAATTTATTCCTATAGTCCAAAACAGAGTGTATAGTCGTCGCACGCGCCATTTTTTAAAAACGTAATCAAAACATTGACATTTCAAGATTCAAGATTCAAGAAGCTTTATTTAACGTCGCATATACATTTAACATAATAACGTTAGCACTGTAGTGCTATTCTTGCGACAAAACATATGTAAAATTTAACAAGGATCACAGTACTTATGAATAAATATAAAAACAGGACAACAATTCAAATTAGATATGCTAAAATTATACAGTAGAGCATATGATATCACACTACACTTGAAGTGTGATATCATATGCTCTACTGTATAATTTTATGACTTGAATGTCACACAAATGTTACGAAAGACAAGTTAAGACACTATGTAGTGTAATGTACATATGCTAATGTAGCAAAGTGTAAAAAAAATCAATTTGATGTTTATGCCCTCGGGGGGTCCTGTTGCAGAGGCGTGAAAAAGGGAATTATTTAGTGATTAGGGTTTTTTGTGCAAGGTATAGATAAAAAGATAAAATCTGGCGTATGTTTAGCGTGTGATGAGGGGTTCAAGAGCTGTGTAGAGTAAGTGTGCCTTGAAGTCCTCTAGTGTTGTGCATTGTACTGCTGCTATGGGAAGGAGATTTGTAGGTGTCCTTTGTAGCAGATATGTGTTTGTATGCGTGAGGGTCTACGGGTGTGAGTATGGTTTAAAGCTACGATTTTGTGTATGATTTTGTAAAAAAGGATAATTCTTATGTAGCTGCGCCGTGTTTGTAGTGTTGGCCATTGTAGTGTGTGGATCAAATCTGTCACGGAACTAGTGTTGTGGTATCTGTTTTGTACGTAGCGTGCTGCTCTTCGTTGTCAAAGTCAAAGTCAAGTCAAAAGTTTTATTTAGAGTCGGTACATGGTATAACAATACAACATTAGCTCTAAGGAGCTATTAAAACCGACTAACATACAGGACATACACATTGCATAATAAAACAGTTACAAAGTTAATACTTTACTCATACATCACATTTCATTTTCAACTAGGTTAGCACTATCATTTGTTAAAAGCACATGTACACAAGTAGCTGTTTAAAATAGCAGATATCAGTCTAAAAACATGGGGTGTAAAAGCATATTTAAAAACCTTGTGTACTTGTATGAGAGTAATAAGTGATGCTATGTTGTTGTGTGGTATATTATGTAGGTTGTTTGCATGTGACACATTTACATTGTGGTCCGTACCAGCTGTTTATAAGTGTTTTGAATTGCGAAAGTGTTGTTGCTGTTCGAAAGTGGTCTGGCAGAGAATTCCATATTTTTGGTGCTTCAGATCGAAAAGAGTGTTTGCCAAATTTGGTTGTTCTTACTTGTGGTATGTCTGCTGTGTTGTGGTATCTAAAGGAGTATGGCTTTTGTGTGGTACTGATGAGGTCATGCAGGTATGTGGGTGTTTGTTTGTTTGTAATTTTGTATACTTCGATTGCAAAATTTCTGAGGCGTCTAATTTTGAGGGATGGTAATTTTGAGCGGGCCAATAAAACTTCGTATGTACATGTGTGGTCGTCGTATATGAATCTGAGTGCCCTTTCCTGTATTTTTTCCATTTTTTTTGTGTTTGTTTCGCCACAGAAATGCCATGTGAGGGGACAGAAGTTAAAGTTTGAGAGGATGAATGAGTGATATATAGTGAGTTTGCCTAGTCTGTTTAAGTGTCTGCCTATTCGTTTTAATACGTTTAATTGTCTAGATGCTTTTTTACAAGTGTTTGAGATGTGTGTATGAAAGTTTAGTTGGAAATCTATGGTGACACCTAGCAATTTCACTTCTGGTTCGCAGTTAATCAAATTGTTCTGTCCTAAACTAAATGTGATATTTTCTTGTTGTGTTTTTTTGCCTATAGCCATTGCCTGGAATTTGTCTGGATTTGCCTGCATGTGGTTGTCTGCGAACCAGTGTATTAGTGCGTCGCTGTCTGTCTGTAGTGAAGATTTGACTATGTCTAGTGAGGAGTGTGCTTTGCTGAGTGTGTTGTCGTCGGCATAGTTGTACAGGTTGCTATGTTCTATGAAATGGAATATGTCGTTGATAAAAATGTTGAAAAGAATAGGGCCTAAAATTGATCCTTGGGGTACCCCTTGTATAAATTTTGAAATGTGCTAGTGGTTTTGCCAAGTTTGACGCATTGTTTTCTATTACTTAAATAGTCCGAAAGTAAATTTGTTGCCGACTGATCTAAACCATAATTTTGGAGTTTGAGAAGAAGAAGGTTGTGGGGCAAACAGTCAAAGGCCTTTGAGAGATCCATCAGTATGCAGGCTACATACTGATTTTGGTCTAGTGCCATCTTCCAGTCCTCGATGACTCTCAGTAATGCCGTTTGACACCCATATCCTGCTCTAAATGCAGAGAGATAAGGGTGAAAAACGTCATCAAAGAAGTCACTGAGTTGGGAATGTATGGATCTCTCAAAAATCTTGGAAAATGCCGGGAGAATGCTGACGGGTCTGTTTTTTTTCTATTTGTTTAATTTGGTTTGTGTTGTGTGGATCCCAAATGGAAGAGCAGTATTCAAGTTTTGGCCTGACTAGTGCTTTGTATGCATGTTCTTCTATATGTGGTGAGTTTATTTTTAAGTTGCGTTTTAGAAAACCTAAGGACCTATTGGCATTGGCTGTGATGTTGTTAATATGTTTGTCCCATCGTAGGTTATTTTGTAATGTTAATCCTAAGTATTTGCTTGATTCTACCTGGTGTAATGTGTGGTTGTGGAGTTTGTAGTCATGGTGTATTTTGTTGCGTTTCGGTGCAATGTTGAGTATGTTGCATTTGTCAGGGTGAAATTTCATTAACCAGTCCGTCTCTCATTGATCTGCTGCGTCAAGGTCATGTTGTAGTTTTAGTGTGTCTTCTATGTTGCTTATCGTCTTGTATGTATGATGATGTCGTCTGCAAACAGTCTAAGTGTGCTGTATTTCATGTATTCGTGGAAGTCATTGATGTAGATGAGGAAGAGGATGGGGCCCAAACAGTTTCCTTGAGGGACCCCAGAGGTTACTTGTATTTTGTCTGATTGTTTGCCCTCGAGTACTACTGTTTGGGGATCGCAACGTTGAATGATGATTTACTCTTGATCTTCATGATACTTTCTGGCAAAGAATTCCAATCTTTAGTAGCATTGTAATAAAACGTGGTAGATTCTGTCCCACTCACAGTTGGAATATAAAAATTGTGTTCACTCGATCTTGTATATAGTGTTGCTGCAGTTCTGTTAGCCTTTCGAAGTCAGTTTTAAAATAGGAGGGGCATTTGTATATAATTTAGAAATATTTAAAACATGGTTTACTCTGAGTTGTTTTATTCTGTTACTAACATTAAGCATATTTAGACTAGAGAATTCATCGTAACCAATTCTGGACCTGGAATCTGATATAAGAATAAATCTAATAACTTTATTTTGTGAAACCTGCAGTCTTTGTTTTAGTTTTTTAGTTAAACCAGAGTAGCAAGAGTAATCAAAATGACACTGTATTATGGCTGAGCATAAGATTGATGCAATATTCACAGCAATTGTTTCCCCCAATGGAAGACATAGTGTATTTTCAAGGGAAACACTGATATGCTTTTTAGATAAAATATGAACGTTATGGGAGAAAAAAGGACCCCAAACTTGTGATGATAGGTTATCATCCTATCTCTCGTTAGTTAATTTTCAAATTGTAAAATACACTCGGTAAACCTCGTGTCTTTATACAAATTGAAAATTATGACCTCGCAACCATTTGTTTATATATATTGAGGAAGAATTGGGAGGGAAAGTGAAACTGGGGATTAATGCCGGGATAGGGTTCGAAGGGGAGAGGGGGGAGTGAAGCCGAAAGATATATCGAACTGAAACGGAAATATTTTGAGGTGGGAAGGTGAGAAGAACTTAGAAGGAAACGGAGGCTGTGGTAGGCAAAGTCCCCGATACCTCTCATCGGCGCTTCGCCCCTGGAACCAGTTGCCCATCAACACACTACAGTAGGCCTAATTCCGGTTTCTGCTCCAGACATTTATATGGATCTGCCCTGTTGAATGACAGTATTTCGAGGTACCCACATACATAATACGCTTGTACTACAGTTAGATATCAATATATGCTGATATGCATACTTAAACACAATTTATGAACAATTGCTACCAACCTGATCTAATGCATTCTGCAAGTGTACCACCACAACCTGTCTTTTTGTCTTTCAGCTCATTGTAGATCTCCTCAGTCAAGTTTTTCTTGAGCAGTGATTTTGAATCCGTTGCCGCTTTCAATTTACCCCACAACTCATCCAAAGAAGCCATTTTGAATTAACAAAACAAAAGAAAAGGAAGTGGTAACTGCGACGTAATAAACAGCAACCAAGCCTATCAAAATGAAAACAAACCGACTGTTGCCGATGACGCAATAACTTATGACGTAATCCTTTGTGACGTCACCGATAACGCATTTTCCCGGCAAAACAAACCACTGTCCATAACGTTATCGATGATAAAGTAAAAATAAATCGTTTTATTTTCTTTCTTGTTTTGGACCGGCAGCAGACTTAATCGTTAACACGAGTTATTCCGCTTTGTGTACGTATTATTACTACACAGCCGACGGGCCATGACATTGTTTTTATGTTGTAAATCTACTAATATTATGCTGGGTTTTCCCGATTAATTCTTTTTTTGTGTTGATATTATTTTATTTTATTTTTGGCTCCGCCATTCTTATTCAATTCATCCTCGCTGATTTAAAACGTACCATTATTTAAGCTTACATGACTGAAAACCGGTCCCATGGCATGTAAATAGACTTTAGTCGAAACACATGGACGGTGCTGACATAGGTGGAGATACGCAAACAACATTTTGTTATTGCCGAAATATTTCACGTTATGTTCTTACCGATATGTTAACCTGAAATTGTGTTGGATTATAGGTAGGCTACAGTATACCATTTACATTTGAATATACATTTTTTTTCATAATCTCACAAGTATCGACCTTAATCTTACATGTATCGACCATACTGCCACATGTATCGACCATAATCTTACATGTATACATAGGTTATAATCTAATGGGTATGAACCATAATTTTATGAGTATTTACTATACTCTTATTTGTTTTGACCATACTGTTATTTGCTCTGATCATACATGTGACACGTATAGACCATTTCTGGACTGATATGATTGTACTTATCAACACAATGATCATGATAAAGTACACATTTCGTTCTCGTTTTTGTCTATTTCTATAAACACACTGGTCTAACCCGTGTCAAATCTATCCACAATAACATTACCCGCGTTCCCGTCGTGATACCTCTTCACAAGATATAATTTAATTTTGCCTATCTCCCCCATAATATTGTTTTTGGTATATATCGTATATACCTAAAAAGAAAAACAACTGATGACGGAACTACTTTTTACACTTCAGAATGCAAAATTACAACGCAGCTTTTTTTTAGCGCAATTGTTTAGTTTATGTAAAAATTAAATAAATCTTTAACTGTGCATTTACAACGTGTTTGTATGTTTGGCTACTTTTGTTTTAAATTAAATTATAAAGAATGTCCAAGATTTTGTTTTGGTATATACGGTATATACCGAAAATAAATTGTGCACTTTTTTGCATAGTGCACAAAAATGTTTCGGTATATACCGTATATACCAAAACAAAATCTTGGTCATTCCTTAAATATTTTTCGTCTTCTTATGCTGATATTGAAACGGAGATTTACGAAAAACTTGATAAATGGTCACGGGATTGGCTTACTAAATTTAACCCACAGAAAAGCTTGAAGCAGCAAGAATTATCACTGGCCTGCCCTTTTTTCTAGTAAACAATCATTGTATCAATAATCCCAACTTGAACCTGTATCTGAGTGAAGAAAACTTTAGAAACTTTCCCTACAAACTCCACAATAAACTAACACCTTCTCATTTAAGTAACCTTCTTCCTCCTATAGTATACGAACGCAATAGCTACAACGTGAGAAATACTGAAAACTACACTGTTCCCAATTTTCGACTGTCTAGTTCTTTCCAATCTTTTATCCCTTCTTCTATAAGGCCATGGAACGATTTACCAAATACTGTCAGAGAACAGCCATCCGTTAATAGTTTTAAATCATTGATTAAGCGTAACCAAAGTTACTTGTTGCCTATTTTTTCCATGTTGGAAATCGTAAAACGAATATTTTAATACAAGATTGTGTCATTCATGTAGAAGTTTAAAGTATGATTTGTATAATATTATAAGGGATCCAACGTATGTACATGGAAATGAGTGTGAAAATGCAGTACAATTTTTTTATTGTATGCTGTATACAANATTTTTTCCATGTTGGAAATCGTAAAACGAATATTTTAATACAAGATTGTGTCATTCATGTAGAAGTTTAAAGTATGATTTGTATAATATTATAAGGGATCCAACGTATGTACATGGAAATGAGTGTGAAAATGCAGTACAATTTTTTTATTGTATGCTGTATACAAAACAAAACAAGCTCTGATTGATGATATCTCATGTAATTGTAATATTTCTCTCAAAGTTGTTCTTTACGGTTTTACAAACCTGTCCGATGAAGACAATGAAACTATTTCCTATGTAGTTCAAACCTACATTAAATATTCTAAAAGATTTTAAGGTCATTAGTATATTTACAAATTAAAAGCTGTTATCGTATCGTCTCTCTTTCTTATTCTTCTTATTCTTCTCAGTTTCTCTTTCTTTCTTCCTTTCCCTTCTTTTCCTCTTTGTTCATATAGATGTTTTTGATCAAAATTTGTGCTGTTGTTGTCATATAAGTTTTATAATGAAATGTATTGGAGGCGTTTCTAAGTTCAGATAACGTGTGCCTTATATGTTTAAATCAAATCAGGCGTTCTAGTCTACAAGAATACAGAACGACTGTGAGACCAACACGTGTCGAGGCGGAACACCAATCGGTTCAAAAAACATACGCAATGTCTGTGACCTCAAACCTAATGTATGTGATCTCATACCCAATA
>NW_018407700.1:368-551 GCF_002113885.1 Mizuhopecten yessoensis | reverse complement strand
ACCAAATATCTGTGATCTCATATCCAATGTCTGTGATATCATACCACATGTCTGTGATATCACAACCAATATCTGTGATATCATACCCAATGTCTGTGATATCATACCCAATATCTGTGATATCATACTCAATGTCTGTGATATCATACTCAATGTCTGTGATATCATACCCAATGTCTGTGA
>NW_018407700.1:0-258 GCF_002113885.1 Mizuhopecten yessoensis | reverse complement strand
TCTGTGATATCATACCCAATGTCTGTGATATCATACCCAATGTCTGTGATATCATACTCAATATCTGTGATATATCCAATGTATATGATATCATACCCAATATCAGTGATATCATACCCAATGTCTGTGATATCATACCCAATGTCTCTGATATCATACTCAATGTCTGTGATATCATACGCAATGTTTGTGATATCATACCCAATGTCTATCATATCATACCCAATGTCTGTGATATCATACCCAATGTCTGTGATA
>NW_018407699.1:3087-4120 GCF_002113885.1 Mizuhopecten yessoensis | reverse complement strand
AGGTTATAGTTGTATTTTGAGGATTAACAATAGGTTGTAGTTGTACGTTGAGGATTTACAATAGGTTGTAGTTGTATGTTGTAGATTAACAACAGGTTAAAGTTATATGTTGAGGAGTAACAACAGGATGTAGTTGTATATTGAGGATTAACTACAACCTATTGTTAATCCTCAAAATACAACTATAACCTGTTGTCAATCTTCAACGTACAACTACAACCTATTGTAAATCCTCAACGTACAACTACACCCTATTGTTAATCCTCAAAATACAACTGTAACCTGTTGTTAATCTTCAACGTACAACTACAACCTATTGTTAATCCTCAATATACAACTACATCCTGTTGTTACTCCCCAACATATAACTTTAACCTGTTGTTAATCTACAACATACAACTACAACAGGTTGTAGTTGTATGTTGAGGATTAACAACAGGTTGTAGTTGTATGTTGTAGATTTACAACAGGTTATAGTTATATGTTGAGGAGTAACAACAGCATGTAGTTGTATATTGAGGATTAACAACAGGTTATAGTTGTATGTTGAGGAGTATCAACAGGTTGTAGTTGTATGTTGAGGAGTAACAACAGTTTGTAGTTGTATGTTGAGGATTAACAACAGGTTGTAGCTGTATGTTGAGGATTTACAATAGGTTGTAGTTGTACGTTGAGGATTAACAATAGGTTGTAGTTGTATGGTTGTAGTTGTATTTTGAAGATTTACAACAGGTTGTTGTTGTATGTTGAGGATTAACAACAGGTTGTAGTTGTATGTTGAAGATTAACAGCAGGTTATAGTTGTATTTTGAGGATTAACAACAGGTTGTAGTTGTATGTTGAGGATTTACAATAGGTTGTAGTTGTACGTTGAGGATTAACAATAGGTTGTAGTTGTATGTTGAAGATTAACAACAGTTTGTTGTTTTATTTTGAAGATTAACAACAGTTTGTAGTTGTATTTGGAGGATTGACAAGAGGTTGTAGTTTTATGTTGAGGATTAACAACAGGTTGTAATTCTATTTTGAGGAA